>NC_135014.1:24552720-24787720 GCF_051020955.1 Megalopta genalis | reverse complement strand
TGTCATAACATAATACATACGAAACAGTAAAAGTAGATGTTTCCTTTATTACACGTTTTCGTACTAGTCAACACTGAAAGGGTTAATGGCCCCTTTGATCTTCCGTATAACTTCTAATTTCTTTTTAATCTTCTCCGTCCGTTCTTATCGGTCCCCTTTTCCTGAAGTCTCTACGAATTTGACTTTGATCTCCTTTCGAGAAAAGATCAAAGAAGCCGGTAACCCTTTCACATTACAAATCGCACAAAGATCATGTTGGATCAATTTTCCCGCAAACACCGCAAATTCTCGGCTACGTTCGGAGACTCGCCTTTATTATTGCGAGTATGTATCCGAATCGATTTTAGAACTATCGCGATGTAAAATGGCTGGCAAAATTGAAATATTTGCAACAATATTTTCAACTCATTAACTAATAACCTACTTAACGTTGCGCTCAAGCAAATTCAAACAATTTGATCCAACGTTAATTTGCTAGTAAAAATGCCTGGCCTGTGATATTTTTTTCACAGTTGCTGGCATTATGAGAATTTTTTCTCCGAGAAATCTTTGCACAAACTCCTTCGCTGAAGCCACGCATCGTAAAAAAGCTCGACTAAAATCCAATCTCCTCGTTATCACAAAAGAATGACTATTTAAATATCAATTAAAAATATGATCCAATCGATTTTCATCGATTATTACTGAGAATGAGAACTAGGATCCGGATTTCCGTGAAAGATCTGCCATAAATTGAGATTGCTATTTATATTTTTATGAATCAGGAAAGAAATTACAGCGTGCCATCGTTTTGTCGCGGAGTGTAGGAGGCGCCGAGGTAAATCTCCCGGCGTGGAAAGCGGCGTAGGCGCGCCGCTGCTCCCTTTTTTTTCCGCCGGGTAGCATCGATAATCCCTCCACGTAAATCCTTAAACGCGTCATAATGGACTTTGCCCGGTTATTATCGACTCCGGGCGCTATTCTCCGTGGAATTCGCCGTCTAACGCCACGGTCCGTTAGACGATCCTCGAAGAGCCGGGGAGACGGGCTGCCGACAAAGCGGACGACAGCGGCCGGAGGAGGACGGAACGGGGCGGCGAGGGAACGCGGAAGAGAGAGGAGCCTCTGCCAGTCCAGGCCGTGCCACCTCGAAGTCGAACTCGAGCAGGACGATTTAGCTGTGACTGGGCCAGAGTGCGAGAGACCGATAAGTGCTCTTCAGTGTTAAATCCACGGGGAAAGGCGACGCGATGCGACGCGACGCGACGCGACGCGACGCGACGCGACGCGACGCAACGCGGGGATCAAATCCGCTCGCAGGTGTTAAAATATTCGTAGTGCTGGATGCGCGACGACGCTCCCGTCGCAACAACACACCCTCAGAAATACTTTTACGCCCGATCGAACCCTCTCCGTGGCATAACAGCCCGGCAAGTCCTGCTATTACATCCCTCTCCCGGCCGCCGCCGCGCCGTTGCGCAACACCGACGAAAATACGTTTCCGTAATACCCGCGCCACGCCGCCCTTGCCAGTTATGAAATTCCGAACTTATCGATTCGTTCGGACGATCAAGGGACTACTGGAACGAACGCCTTGTTACGCGCCACTCTAATTTTCTTCGAGCTACGAAACCGTCCGATAGACGCCGATCGGCTGTCTCGGATTTTTTCCGCGATTTTTTGGCTCACGGTGAATTCTTCCTAATCGACGCTCGGAATGCGCACGAAAACGAACTATTTAGGAAGATACTCTGTTATCAAATCGTTCGTTTTTTTGTGTGCAATTTGAGCGACGGTGCCGCGAAACCTAGGATGGTCTTTTGGCTAGCATTATATCACAGAATTATAGTAAATTCTCTCTATTATTCTATAATTATTCTATAATTATTCTATAATTATTCTATAATTATTATATAATTATTCTATAATTATTATATAATTATTCTATAATTATTATATAATTATTCTATAATTATTCTATAATTATTATATAATTATTCTATAATTATTATATAATTGTCTGTATTGTAATTCTCTCAATATAGTAAAATCTCCCTAATGGACAATTTGGGAAGAGGAGATGCGATTATTCGAGCCAACACGTTTCGATTATGCCACGAAAATAATTGTTTTTTTTCAAGAAATTAAGGAGGTACGAACAAAATATTCGTCGACTCAATGCTCTCTTTTCGAATAAAATTGTTCAGACTGGCAGAATTCAATTTTATTTGATTTCTCTATATTTATAGCGACATTTTGCAAGTTTGTAGCAAAGTAAAACTTTGGGCGTAACATAACTAGAGAAGTAACATTTTTTACTATTCAATAGCATTATTTTTTCAATCTATTTCTTCTCGAAAACGGAGCCTTGAATGAGAAGATCTAATCCTTCTTTTGGACTCATTTTTGTATGTAGAATCATCCCCTGGCCGGTTGTACCGTGATTTTTCATCCACCCTGTATATGTGGATACTTTTCAAAACGGTGTAGTTTTTTTTCAAACTGGACGAAATAACTTGAATTCTGTTTTTTGTGATGAATGAACTGTAACTAAAACGATCTTTTAAATTTTGCTATTAACTTGCTATTACTAATTTTGCTATTAACTGAAATGATAGAAAACAATAAAAATTTTCCGTTCCTTTAAATCGGAATCAAATTCTATTCTCTAGTCGCCAATATTTAAGCGTTCAAATACATGTAAATATATAATAATTCAAAAGTTTCCTTTTGTTCTACGAAATTATTGCGAACGAAAAGCTTCTAATCGCTGTAATTTTAAAAAATATGTTACAACGAGGGGTTAAAAAAATGTATTGAACTGTTTCCTACGACCATGTTCCCGCAATTGCAACATTTTTGAAAGAGAAAACGCGAATCCGGCCGTTTAAACGCGCGCGTACATTCGTTCGCTAAATATTAATAACGAAACGGTCGCTAAATTGCGAAGATTTCCTATCTCTGAACGCCGAGTAGCCATAACCCGAAGCAGAAATGCGCAAGATAATCGAGTGGAATAGCCGCGTTAATCGATAAAAATGATTACTCTTCGGGGAATTATCAGCGCGAACGTTTTCGTCCGCTATCTAAAGCTGTTTCCGTGCGGTGCAACGTTACCTACACCAAGCAGCACCGTCGAATACGTTAGGATATTGTTAGAATAGCACGGAACGCTGCTAGAGTGCTGCGTAACGATGCAGAAAGTTGTGTAATGCGGGTGCAGCGTTTGAAACGGCATTAGAATATTGTTCGGCGCTGTAAGCTCTCGTTGGAACGCCCGGGAACCACCTGCAGAGTTCAAAAGATTCTGCTAACGTATCCGATACAACGATACTCCGTACCGATAGTTCTCTATCTATACTGATAGATACTTCTCTATAGTTTATGCGATTGGTTACATTCAAAAGAATTCATCTAAATTAGAAACTCGTCAAAGTATACGAATTGCATTTTCGCTAAGGAAAAAGTTACTTCAAATGACCTCAGGAAAACTTCATTTCTCGCTTGTACAATCGTTTTGGGACACGCTGTATGATATAGAAATTCATTGAGAAAGGGTGACTATTATTATTATTATTATTATTATTATTATTATTATTATTATTATTATTATTATTATTATTATTATCATTATTATTATTATTATTATTATTATTATCGTTATTTATTTGTAAGACTGTGTCTACCAGAAATGTGCAATGTTTAGACTGACGATGAGAACAGTTGTGTAAATCCAAGAATCTCTGTGTGTATGTAAAAATATATAGTATAATTTATAATATAATGTACAATATAATATATAATATAATATATAATATAATACACAATATAATATATAGCATATATATAATATGATATATAATATAATATACAATATAATATATAATATGATATATAATATAATATATAATATAATAAACAATATAATATACAATATAATATAGTATAATATATAATATAATATAATATGTAAATATAAAGATTTAAAACAAAAATTCTGTCGAGCAACAGTATAAAACAAGAATCGAACAACAATGCATTTTTTCCTTTAACAGTATTAATCAATTAAAAATAATGCAACGACACTCTCAAATTCTCTCAACCTTTTCAGCATCCTGCATTTCTCCCATCAATTGTCGCAATAAATGCATAAAATCCGCCGTCTAGTATTTTTATTGGGGTAGGTTGGGGGAGGGTGGGGGGGGTTATAGAAGAAGAAAGGAAGGATGAACAGTAAAAAAAGGAGTAATCACTAAACAACGGATCTAAACACAGAATAAGATTGATCCTTCTCACTTTCACCAAACTGGATCTTCTCGTCTGGATCTTCCGCCGTTTGTTTTAACTCGTACGTTACAAGTGTCCCGTTAAAACGTCAGACCGACGTCACTTAACGAGGCATTAGAGTAATCCGCGAAACCCGACGCGTTCGATCGTCGACAAAGCGTAGTACAGAAGCCGGCATTCGCGGGCCGGCAACGTATGCTAAATCAGCCGGAGAGAATCGCATTATGGGCCGGAGCCTCGTGGTAAAAGTGGAGAACTGCCGCTGAGGGGTGGAAAGGGGCAGGGGGCGGGTAGGTGGATCGTCGGGTATGACAGAAGCGGCGAGGCCGGGAGGAGACGCGTAAACGAACGTGTACGTGTAAACGCTGCTTCGATAATAGATTCCCCATTTGGAGTTCAGAGTTCTACGGTGAATCTGTAACTCCGACGATCAAACTGCTTGCAAAGTTTGTCGCTCGAATCGAATGGGAGTTTGGGTAACTCGCAGCTCTAGACTGGCTCTTCCCTCTTGTACACGGTTATGTGCATGTAGGTACGCGTATGTACGCGTACGTATCTCTCTCTCTCTCTTTCTCTCTCTCTCTCTCTCTCTCTTTCTCTCTCTCTCTCTCTCTCTTTCTCTCTCTCTCTCTCTCTCTCTCCTATCCTGCTCTCTGCTATCTCTCCTCTATGTACACACGTCGGTCGTGCACGCGCGCGCGCGCGCGCGAGGGTCTGTATACAGGGTGGCTCGGTTGCCGTTCGGAATATCCCTTTTTAACCCCTCGTGAGCGCGTTGCAGTCGTGTGATTTCGACACACGGTATTTAAATCGTACACTTGATCACTCGTTTTCGGGCAATTAAACCGGTGGTAAACGCGTGACCACTTCTCCGGCAGAAGTACTCTGATGGACCTCGCGACCTTCGGGAAGGGGACAGATTTACTGGTAATAATTAGAGTGCGGATTTTCGTGCACTTGTGACGGAAATGAGAGGGTCCAGTTTGAAGCAGTAGGAAGATTGAGAGAATTTGAGGGTGTCGGCAATTATTATATATTTTGGGTGAGACAGGGTGTCAATTATATATTAAGGGTGTCGTTAGTTATTATATATTTTGGGTGTCGTGGCAGGGTGTCAATTATACATTTAGGGTGTCATTAATTATTACATATTTTAGGTGACGTGTTAGGGTGTCAATTATATATTTAAGGTTTCGTATTAGGGTGTCAATTATACATATATTTAGAGTGTCGTGTTAGGGTGTCAATTGTATATCAATGGTGTTGTTAATTATTGTATATTTAGGGTGTCGTGTTAGGGTGTCAATCATATATTAAGGACGTCGTTAATTATTGTATATTTAGGGTGTCGAGTTAGGGTGACAATTACATGCTAAGGGTGTCATTGACTATTATATTATTATATTATTATATTATTTTCAAATTACTAAAATTTATGAAAAAAGGAAGAAGTCTCTATTTGACAATTGGTTGTTGCAATTAGCAATTACAATTTTTATTTTCCATATAGAGTTTAATAATAATATATAAATATCTATATACTTTATAATATATTTTATGAGTGTATACTTTATGTACTTTTATTAAAATTACTATAATATAATACTATAATACAATTAATGAACAGCAGAAAGACTAATACGTTCGCGAAAACTATGTTCGAAATCATATTTTGAAACATTGCAGAATTAGGTTAAGAATTGTCATAAGAAGATCGCGGATTTTTATATAAAATAAAAATTGACTGCATTAATTGCGAGACACTAATAGCAATTTTCAATGACTTGAACATAATAGAAGAATAACCTCACTTTCTAAAATGGTTTCATTGCCTTCAATTTGTCTTAGCCAATTTATTACAAATAAATATTTCAAATAGATATTTAAACAAATACTTTTTGACACAACCTGTCAAGCATGAATATCATTTTATTCTCGTAAATCGAAACTGTAAGCCTGATTTTTATTCAAAATAAAATCACCTAACAAAATAAAATCTCCTAATAATTTGAACGAGCTGATACGAACGCAACAGTACCTTTAAATCAAATATTTAAATCAAACATTTTCACTGTTCCGCATTTGATCCGCCGATTCTTCTCACGTACGCACACTATCCGCAGTCCAGCTATTATTTATCGGAGCACCCTGTATAGACGGCGGGTGCTGTATGCATGCGCTCGAGTCGAGTTCACTGTTCTGCGTGATCTCTTCGCGCATTGTCGATGCCACGAAAAGTATCCGGGACTTTTCCTCCTTCCGACTGCAGCCTCCTCTCGTTTCCGGTCTTGCCCGTCAGCCTGTGTACCATTAAAGTGTTTCCCAAATGTGTCCCGATGCAGCGGGATGCACGTCGCATACATAGGGAACGCGGTTGTTCCGCTGAAAAGTGCGCTTTCTCCGCGACCAGGCCACCGCGGAATGGGAATTACGATAATATGGCGGATACGAGGGCAGGAAATCGCCGTTTCCACGTTTCCGGTACCGCTTTTAACGCTTCACTATTTCAACAGCTCCAGGACGGCGCACGGCCTCCCCACAGTTCTCCGCGATACAAAATTTCAAGCGGAAAGAACGTAACACTCTAACACTGTACATATTCGTACGTAGCCCGCGCCTAATTCTCTATTCATGCGACCCGCACTCCCGCGGACCTCCGAGCACCGACGTTTAGAAAACAGCGAGATTGTTCAGCGCGGTGTTTGATCTAACGTGACGCCACGGCGATGATTGCTTTTCGATTTTTGGTCGATGGGGATGGATATTTTCTATCGCGATTGTTAGCTCGCGGATTCGACGGATTTTTTGGTGAAAATGATTGCGTGAAATGGCAGGCAATGAAGAAATCGGCAGAGCTCGTTGAAGTCGGAAGAAATACATTTTTATGGAATTGTTGTTTCTTAGAATTGATTTGGGTAATTTTGATTTTGTATGTTGCTAGGGTTTTGCAAGCAATTCTAATTTTTTATCAATAATTTCAGTCAGGAGAAATATATTTTCAGGAAACTTCTGTTTCTTAGAATTGATTTGGGTAATTTTGATTTTGTATGTTGCAAGGGTTGCAAGCAATTCTAATTTTTTATAAATATTTTCAGTCAGGAGAAATGCATTTTCAGAGAGCTTCTGTTTCTTAGGATTGATTTGGACAATTTTGATTTTGTATGTTGCAAGGGTTGCAAGCAATTCTAAGTTTTTATCAATAATTTCAGTCAGGAGAAATGCATTTTCAGAGAGCTTCTGTTTTTTAGAATTGATTTGGACAATTTTAATTTTGTATGTTGCAAGTGTTGCGAGCAATTCTAATTTTTTATAAAAATTTTCAGTCAGGAGAAATATATTTTCAGGGAACTTTTGTCCTTTAGACTTGATTTGGATAATTTTGATTTTGTATTTTGCAATTGATGCAAGCAATTCTAATTTATTATAAATATTTTCAGTCAGGAGAAATATATTTTTAGGAAACTTCTGTTTCTTAGAATTGATTTGGACAATTTTGATTTCGTATCTTGCAATTGATGCAAGCAATTCTAATTTTTTATCAATAATTTCAGTCAGGAGAAATGCATTTTTAGAGAACTTCTGTTTCTTAGAATTGATCTGTATAATTTTGATTTCGTATCTTGCAATTGATGCAAGCAATTCTAATTTATTATAAATATTTGCAGTCAGGAAAAAGACATTTTCATGGAACTTTTGTTTCTCAGACTCGATTTAGACAATTTTAATTTTGTATACTGCAAGTATTGCAAGCAATTCTAATTTTCTATAAATAATTTCATTAAAGAGAAATACATTTTCAGGAAATTTCTGTTCCTTAGAATTGATTTGGACAATGTCGATTTTTTGTATCTTGCAATTGAAACAATTCTGATTTTTTTTATACAGATCCGCAATCCGCTTATCATCCAGCAATGATTAGGAAAATACTGTTTCGAGTATTTTACACGAGGCTGTACCGAGGTAATCATAGCAAACGCGTGTGCCGCGCCATAGGTTGACTATACTACTTGCGGTAGAGGTCAGCACCGATCATGTTCGTATCAAGGATGCTCAATTTCGATTATTCGCAAATCAAATACCACGATGTGTCCCATGACGTGATTACTCGATTTGCCACCAATGATACTTCAATTAGAGCTGTTTTACTTGCGTCGTAGATTCAAGAATTGAAATCGAAATTGATCAAAATCGTTCTACACATATCATCTGGTGATTAATTCGATAAAAAATATAACAAATGCAAATAGGAGACAAAATAAAAGACAAGAAATATAATAAACAAGAATAAGTAACGAAACAACAAGACAAAATATACTTCAATTTGAAAAGAGCATAAAAAACAACTAGCAGATCAGAATTACAATTTTCCTTATTCCTTATTATTAAAATCATGCATTTATTTTATATTTACGTCAAATTCTTCTCTCTTGTTATATCAATATTTAAATATTATTGTAAAGATTGGCATACTATAAATATTGTTCTTTATATGCAAAATAAAAACTATGTCAAAATTTCAATAATTCAATTTAATTATTTCTTTGATAATTTTAAGGGTTGAAGTTGATGAACCCTTAATGGTTTTAGGGGTTATTCGACTGAAAATTTTACATCGATATAGTATTCGAATTGCTGTCCTAAATTGCATCTACTCGTCTCCGTCTATTTACCAAATATTTTATTTAATTACCACGAAGCTAAAAATCTTCGCACAAAGAATACGTAAAACACCATTTTATAAAACATAGAATAACAACAATGAATCGATGTACAATTTTCAATCTAGCAACCCTTAAAGTCATTAAGGGTTCGTCGACCTTCAACCCTTAAAATGATCAAAGAAGTAATTAAATTGAATTATTGAGAAATTGTCACAGACACTTTTTATTTTGTACATGAAGAACAATATTTATAGTATACCCTCAAAATCATTAAGGTTTCATCATCCTCAAAAACCTCAAAATTATTAAGGAAATAATCGAATTGAGTTATCACAATTGACACAGACAATTTTTATCTTGCACATGTAAAACAATATATTTAGTACGCCTATTTTTACAATAATATTTAAATATTGACAATAAGACAGAAGAATTTGCAGCGAAAATAAAATAAATGCATGATTCTCATATTCACCTATAGTACTCGAATTGCCGACCTAATATTTAGGAAATTTATTTATATTTAAATTTAAAATAAAAAAATTTATTTATATTTATATATATATTTTATTTATATTATTTACCAAATACTTTAATTACTAATAATTAAATAGAATTACCCCGAATCTAAAAATCTTCGCGCAAACACCGAACACGTGAAACGCCATTCGCGAAAACACGGAACAGCAACGGTGCACGATACCCAAGTGATACCGAAACCCAAGCTCTCTGTGCCTGGCCGCACATCTGAGACGTTTGTGTCCGAAATGAATTGTCCGCGGGACCCTTTCATCCCGAGAAGAATAGAGCCCGCTGCGGAGCGAACCGTCAACGTATGCGAGTCGCCGGTTGGCCCGAAGTACGAGCGAAGCTCCGAGCGGGCCGGTAGCGGGCCGGAGTAAAAATCGGACGAAATTAACAGCAGCCGGCCGGTCGGCCGGCCGGTAGTTTCTAATTTTCATCTCTCCTTTTTTCGCCGCGTTTTATCGGCGAAGTAGCAGTCGCCGCGGCGACCCGTAATTTCGCGAGAATCCCCGGATAAAAGGGGTAAGCTTGAAAGGTGGATGCGGGCTTGCTGGCAGATTCACGACGTAAATACATTTGTCTCTGCTCCTAAGTGGGCCGCTGTCTCTTCGTTGCCGAATAAATGCCAGCCAAATAAAACTTCCTGGCTACACACAAACGCAATTACCGGACGTATTTCTAGGCGAGGGAAGCAGTGCCGAGAGCTGACCGGACGAAAGACACATTGCCGTTCCACGGGCCGTTCTGTTTGCGCCATTTTCTAGCCCACCGCCCCTCTCCGCCTCGCCCCTACCCCGCCCGGGACCAAGCTTCGTGCCCGTCGCGACGGTTCAACCTTGCACGAAATTAACTCCCCCCCCCCTTCCCGGTGCCCTTTTTCTTTTCTACCTTCGGAAAACCGAGGGCGAGCCGGACGAGTGCCCGGCATCGGGAAACTTTCCCGAGGTTACAACACGCTAAGCGACGGAATTAAATCCGGGAAAATCGAATTTTCGATGTTGCCCTGAATAAAACATCGACCCGAGAATTCGAATCCTGGACGCGGAGAAGAAGCTTGCCCGCGCTTCGAACAGGGAGAGCGCGACCCCGCCGAGGACCCGATGCTTTATGTCTCGCAACCATCGGCGAACGATCGTCGGGGATCTTCGGCGATCGCGAGACGCGGAAGTCGCATGTTTTTTTCCGGGTTTTATGGAAATGGTTTCACCACCGCGAAACTTGCGCGCGCGCGCGCGTCGATTGGCTCCTCGGTTATCAGACTCGCGGAAAATATGGTAACGTATTTTCATTGATTTTGCGGTGGTGATGTTACGTTATTGTTGGCCAGGTCGTGCACTGCGAATTAATCCTTTCGTGGATCACGGCGGTTTGATCTTTTTCTTCGTTTTTTCAGGCCTTATTCTCGCCGTTCGGCAAGTCGAATATTCACCCTTCCGCAAAATAAATTCGCTTATTCGTAATCATTTATAATAGAATTCGTATGAAATATTAAATTCATTCATAAAATCATTCGTCGAATTTATATTTGATATTAAATGGTAATTTCATAAAATTCGCGTCGAATAGAATTTTGAACGTGATCATGGAACATTAATTTCTCGTCGTGATATTTGCATTTAAATAAGTATAGAAACTCGAGAGAAACTTTTTTAAAAATTCAACGAAATTTTGTGAACGATTATTGAAGATTAATCGCATGTAATAAAATTTCGACTATTTTCTAGATAACTGTATCTCTGAATTCGCGTCGAATTTACAAATGGAAAGACATTTTGCAATTAATTATCGAAGATCAACCATTGGTAATAAAATTTATAGCATTTCGTAAATAATTGTACAAGCATTAGTAGTAGTAGTAGTGTTATAAATAACTGTTCTGCAGTGGATCTGATTTACCAAAGAATAAATTAGTTTTCCAAAAACGTGAATAAGAATCGCAAAAAGACCAAAGAGAATTCGCTTGTCTCGATTGGTTGACGCCGATCATAAAATTATGTTAACACCGACGCTGAAAAACGTCTTCATCTATAGCGCATAATATGCGCATAAACTGCAGTCGTTTGACCACGTTTGCGACGGTTCGAGCGTCGAATTTATGTGCGATTGAAATATTCGCGCATTAAATCGCTAAAATATATTCTACTATCGCGTAATGCGATAAAACCGGAAAAGTGTCGTCCACCCGAAAGCCCCTATAACGAAGGGTACTTTTTCAAAAAAGCATGCGACACATCACGACGCGCACGAGCCCCGTAGAATCTGGACAGCCTAACACCTTGTATATATCGCGAATCGTCGTCTCCGTGGCGCGGCTCGGCCGTGCATAAAAAGGCAAGGCAGACCACGACCTATAAGCCGAATGTTCGAGCGTCGTAAAATTCCTCGGAGGCATGTCAGTTTCCATAGAGTAGGAAAAGCGGGGAAGAGGCAAAGCGGAAATGCGGGAAACTTGCCCGCGGCCAGGTATGTCTAGATCAGGCTCCGATAAAGCAAAGTATTGCATGTCCGATAATTGAAATGCAGACAAACAAGAAACCCCGGTCGAACTGCATGCCGTGCATAGATGCTCTCTCTCTCACTCGATTTCTGTCTCTCTCTCGCATTCTCTCCCTCTCTCGCTTTCTCTCTCTCCCTCGCTTTTTCTCTTTCTCTGTCTCTTTCTCCCATGCTTTTTCTCTCTCCCTCTCTCTCTCTCTCTTGCATTTTCTCTCTCTCTCGCTTTGTCTCTCTCGCTTTTTCTTTCCCTCGCTTTGTCTCTCTCGCTTTCTCTTTCTCTCGCTTCCTCTCTCTCGCTTTCTCTCTCTTTCTCTCTCTCTCGCTTCCTCTCTCTCGCTTTCTCTCTCTCGCTTTCTCTTTCTCTCGCTTTCTCTATCTCTCGCTTTCTTTTTTCTCGCTTCCTCTCTCTCTCGCTTTCTCTCTCTCGCTTTGTCTTTCTCGCTTTCTCTCTCTCTCGCTTTCTCTCTCTCTCGCTTTCTCTCCCTCACTTTGTCTCTCTCGCTTTCTCTCTCTCTCGCTTTCTCTCCCTCACTTTGCCTCCCTCGCTTTCTCTTTCTCTCGCTTCCTCTTTCTCGCTTTCTCTTTCTCTCGCTTCCTCTTTCTCGCTTTCTCTCTCTCGCTTTGTCTCTCTCTCTCTCTCGCTATCTCTCTCTCTCTCTCTCTCTCTCTCGCTATCTCTCTCTCTCTCTCTCTCGCTATCTCTCTCTCTTCCTTTCATTTTCTCTATTTCCCTCTCTTGTTCTTCGCATTTCGAATGGCATTTGTTCTTCGAGCCCGGCCGAGCCACCTTGTATATTCCTTATATTTATCGGCTGTTTCCTAGAAATATGAAACGCGAGACAACTTTATACCGGCGGATATTTATTCGACATTTTGTGAAACAAACTCGCCAGGAATTTCAGGAATGTGCTCGGCTGAAACAATGAGGGTAAGGCAGACGCAGCTGCTGAAACGTCGACTATATTTGAATTCCCGTGTCATTTAAACTTTTAATGCAGTCTGTGGCGCAGAGAAGACACGACTTTGATGGACAATAATAATTATTATTATTGTTATTATTGTTATTATTATCGCCGTGTATATCACTCGAAATGATATGCAGGACGTGGTCAGCGTCGAATGACAAATACTCGGGATACGTCGGATGCTTCGCAGCATGATCTTCCAGAAAATTGCATTGTCCTACTGCAGAGTGCATTGCAAAGCAAATTAATGTTCCAGAGAAGATTGAAAATGATGGAACGTCACTGGTACCGATCGCGTCGACGGGTTTATTAACATTTTCGCTCAACAGCCAGTGTATTTGTACTGTAAATGTGTGTACAGAGCGTTCAATTTGATGTGAATCTTGCAATCGTTTTTTAAATTGTGTATTTTTGTAAGGGTGTTCCGAGTTTTTTATTGTTTAGCTAAATATATAGCTTACTCTGAGACGAACTAATTGACTATAATGCATTTATCTTTGTCACCTCTGACCTTTTGAGGTTACCTTTCATAAACTTTCTTGATTTTTTTATTAACATAATAACTATAATATAATATAGTATAAATATGATATAACAACTATAATATTGTAATGTAATGTAATATGATTATAGTTATAATTACAGTTATTGTATCATTTCATTATGGTTATTATATTATATAGTATAACAATACAATAACCATAACTATGTAATATAATAATATAATATAACAACTTTATAATATAATAATATAATATAATAACTATATAATATAATAATATAATATAATAACTATATAACATAATAATATAATATAATAATGTAATATAATAACTACATAATTATATATCACTAAGTATATCGACACTAAATGTACCGAGCACTAAAAGCGACTACTTTCCATCTCATAAATATTATAAAATTGTATTTGTTTATACCATGTGTCATTTTTAATACAATATACGCTTGAAAGAAATTTAACCAAAAATTTTGCACGAAAGCATCTTTGTAATTTCAATAATCCTGTGATAGAAAATTGGAAATCGTTCATAAAAAGACCAAATTTAAGATCTAATCTCTATCGTTAATAAAAAAGACCATAATCTATACTTTCCTACATCCACCAGCAATCAAATCTGTGTTTCTAGAAACAATGTGGCTGCTATTCGATTTTATGTCCATAACATTAATCGCGATCATAAACAGTTTCACAGATATTCGAGCGTCTCGAATGGAACGTGCTGTACAATTTCATCAATTCTCCGATATAATCGTGGTTAAAAAGCGGGGCTATCGTCACGGGCCTGTAATAATTCGATAACACAGATGTTGAACAGTGAAAGACCAAATATAGAGATCTGCGGGTACGCCTTTAGTTTGTACAGAACATATGGCCGAAGGTCACTGGTCTGGAAGCATTGACCATAACCCGCTGTGACCGATTATGAATATCAGAGTGGAACGAAGGCAGTCGACTCTGGCTGAATTGAACCCTGTATTATGCATTTTCGCTATCAGCGGGTCATGATTTATAGCAGGAAACGCCTCTGTGAAATCAAGGGAGACAATTAATGCGAGACGAGCGACTCAAAGGAACGTAATATATTATCGGAGATGTCTGCCAGGGATTTCAATAACGCTTTCAATAAAATTGCAAACTCGTCATTTTAACAGCTCCCGGATATCGTCAGGCACAGAAGTTCTCGAGCTGTTTATTAAACATGAACAAAGTAGCCGAAGTGCTCGATATATTCTCTCATCCCCGAAAGTTCGTAAATAAATCGATAGAATAATTGCTTTCAAGACCATCCTCGCAGTCTGAATTACCATGAATTAAAAAAATACTAAATCTGTCATTTTGACAGCTCTCATGTGTTAGCAACTATCAGAAAAATTCTCAACTTAATTATTGGTAATAAAAAAGGAATCTGGAGTGTTCTATTGTCTCTGTTCAAAAATAAATTTCTGGAATATAATTGCTTCCAAACTTCTAACAACTTCGATTCTGTCATTCTGATAGCTTCTATATATTATCAACTGTCACAAAAATCCTCGATATAATTACTAGTAATAAAAAAGGTATCCGAAATGTTCTATTATCTCTGCATGCTTAAAAATAAATTTATGGAACAATTGCTTCGAACGCAGTCTGAATCACTATAAATTAAAAAATTTCAATTCTATCAATCTGACAGCTCCCATACAATTGTCAACTATCACAAAAATCCTCGACCTAATTATTAATAATAAAAAAGGTGTCTCAAGTGTTCTATTATCTCTGCATGCTCAAAAATAAATTTATGGAACAATTGCTCCAAACGCATCCTCGCAGTCTGAATCACCATAAATTAAAAAATTTCAATTCTGTCATCCTGACAGCTCCCATACAATTGTCAACTATCACAAAAATCCTCAACCTAATTATTAATAATAAAAAGGGTATCCGAAATGTTCTATTACCTCTGCATGCTCAAAAATAAATTTATGGAACAATTGCTCCAAACGCATCCTCGCAGTCTGAATCACCATAAATTAAAAAATTTCAATTCTGTCATCCTGACAGCTCCCATACAATTGTCAACTATCACAAAAATCCTCAACCTAATTATTAATAATAAAAAAGGTATTTGAAGAGTTCTATTACCTCTGGATACTCAAATATGAGTTTCAGGAACAATTGCTCCGAACGCACCCTCGCACCCCTCGCAGCCATAAATTCAAAAATTTCAAGCCCGTCACCCTGACAGCGCCGATATCCTACTGTTAAAAAGAGCCACCTCGAAAATAGTCTTTCTTTCGGCCGTCAAAGTGGCTTCCCCTCACAAACTTCTGAGCCCTTCCGTCTAAACTGCGGCACGTGCCACAGGGGAGGTTTAAAGTATTATCGGATCAATTTCTGTCTTGCATGCGCGGGACGATTAACCTGACTCCTCTTCATACATATAAAAAGGACGGACAGGAATAATTGAAGAGGGGTAACTACGTACACGTCGCGGGGAATAAAGCGTGGCGGGCAGGTGTCGACGCCATTGTACGAAAGCTTGTTAACATATTGAACGTCGCTGTGGCAAAATAACAGCCGTCCAAGAGACCGCATTCGTTGTTCCATATTTTGTTATTCTACCAAATTCATCGGACACGTCGAATTTTAGATTTCATTGTTTAAAGGAAAATTGATGAACTTCAATCGAACGTGTCGATGAAATAACGATGAATAGACCGTGGAACAAATAAAATATTTTCTCACTGAATTCTAAAGAACAGATCTTAAATAAAAATTCAAAAAAAGTAAAACCATTCTTTACTTAATTTATCGAAATCATTGAAAGAAAAGATACATTTTTAAAAACATTTGTACAATTTCAGTGTAAATTCTTAAATTCTTTTAATTTCATTATCGTTGGTATTTCACGTGGCCAATTTTAGCATAAATGCATAAAATATGTGGTCGATTGATTGTCAAAAGAGAACCGTACTGCTTCATTTTTTTTTTTCATAAAAGTGACAATATTGAAGTTATTTGAACTCTTTGGAATTTATTGTCAAAATTCAAGGTTAAATAAAGTAACTGTTATTAAAATGTGATATTCTGTGTACTCGGACGTGAATATCACTAGTCAAGTGTATCACAATTAAACCACAATTTAATTGTTATCACAATTAAATTAATTCACAATTTGACCCTAGAACTACCGAGCCCTAAACGCGACTGATGTATATCGTTTTATAAGAATAACAAGATTTATTCACAAACTTCCTACGATTTTAATCACAGTATATTCTCGAACGAGGAAATTCGTACAAAAATTTCAGACAAAAGCATCGTCACGATATCGAAGATTGCAAAAGAAAAAACCAGAATCCAGTCGTTTCGACTGCTTTGATAATTCTAACCGTTAAGAATGAATCACCTCTGTATTTTCGCAGCTCGTTAAAATTGCTGCTCTCCGCGGGCGCGTTGACAGAGGTTCTTCATAAATTCAACGACGCGACCATAAAAAATGTAAGACCAGCCATTTTCGCTACGGGCACGGTATTATAGATCATGTTTGAGTCGCCGTTAGACCCGGGTATATCCGGCATTCCGACGGCGTGTTCGCGCGTCGCCCGGAACAGATAGGAGAACGAAGACTAGGAAGCGTGCGAACCTGATGATTATTGCGAGCTAATATTTCCAGATTACGTGGACAGGGTGCCGCAGCGAAAGGCTACCGGAGGGCGATAGCCAATATCGCGCGGCGCAACGTGCAACGTGCCCGCTGGAGGATACATAGGTAGGTATATGCAGTCGATATCCCCGATATTCCCGATAGCGCGATACACCGGCCGGCCGCGTAATTAAAACTGACGCTTTCGTTTCGATGCGCGGCGCGGCGTGGCCCCGCTCGGTTCGGCGCGGGGATGCAACGCGATGCAACCCGATGGAACGCGCGATGCGACGGCACACGCGCGGCCCGTTATACGGCTATCTCTGCCTTCGCTTCCGCCGCGATTGCATCGAACGATGGGGAAAAAAAGTTTTTAAAATCGCCGGTTGTCCGTCAAATATGGGCTGCATGAAAAACGGGAAATTATTGGGAAGCATTTCCGCCGGACGAATGTAAATTCGCGTCGATCCGTCTCTCCTGCCCGCAACCCTCTCTCTTTTTCTCGCTCTCTCTCTCTCTCTCTCTCTCTTGCTTTCTCGCTGTCTCGTTGCATCGCCGATCACGAGAATTAAATTTCACGGCTATCCGGCTGAATCGTGACCAAGTAAATATTTATTTGATTCCGACCGATACCATTATGATGTAATAGTGATTTATTTAATGTTTTCCGCCGTACGAATTACACGGTACACGCGGACTGTCTCGTCGCTCGGCGATTAATGGAGCACGGTTACAACCGAATTTCGAAATTAGTTGCGCCAGCTACCAGGTTCGCGAAAAAGTTCGTGCGGTTGTTTGACGGATGAAAGGAGCGACGTCGAGAAACGCGGGAATTATTTTTTTGGCAGATCTAACACTTTCTTCGATCGAGGATTAAATATTGCTTCTTGAGATATGCTGCGAGAATTTACGAGAGAGAGAACTGTTTCAGAAACAGACGATTTTGCGCGATTTTTAACGCCTTAACTAAGGTAACTAATTGCAAGTGGAATCGATGAAACTAGATGGAAAACTGTCAACTACGTTAGTGGAGAATGATTCTAAACGGAGTGCATTTGAATAATTTCAGAAACTTAAAAATTGATTCAGTTGTGGAGAATTGAACGATTGCTTCGTGGAAGAATTGGATCAAGTCTTTAGTTATTTAAACCAATAAATATTCTTGTACCCTAGACAGCGTATGATCGATCTAGTCAAGCATGCGATGTATTTTAGGAATTTGGGCGATCGAAGTTCTACTGTAGTGGAGTAGTTCACTGAAAATAGGCTATTTTCACAGTTTCGTAAAGTATTAGAAAATAATTGCTGAAAATCAGAAGTTGCATGAAAATCTAGAATCTGGTTATGAGGTAACGATTGGCGTCATTTCCTTTGTACCGAACAATGAGTAGAATTAGTGGATGTACCAAGAATTAGCAGAGTCTTTAGATATACCAAGAATTAGTAGAATGTATAGATGTACTAAGAATTAGTAGAATCTGAAGGTATATCAAGAATTGATAGAATTAGTTGATATACCAAGAATTAGTAAAATTGGTAGATTTACCAAGAATTAGTAGAATCAGTTGATGTACCAAGAATTAGCAAAACTTGTAGATTTATTAAGAATTAGTAGAACCTGCAGATATATGAAGAATTAATAGAATGAACAGATATACCAAGAATTAGTAAAATTGGTAGATATACTAAGAATTAGTAGAATTAGTAGATGTACCAAGAATTAGTAAAATTGGTAGATGTACCAAGAATTAGTAGAATCTGAAGGTATAACAAGAATTAGTAGAATCAGTAGATGTAACAAGAATTAGTAAAATTGGTAGAGGTGTACCAAGTATTAGTAAAATTGGTAGATATACCAAAAATTAGTAGAATGGGCAGATATACCAAGAATTAGTAAAAATGGTAGATATACCAAGAATTAGTGGAATTTGTAGATATACCAAGAATTAGTGGAATTTGTAGATATACCAAGAATTAATAGAATGAGCAAATGTACCAAGAATTAGTAGAATCTGTAGATATACTAAGAATAAATAGAATGAGCAGATGTACCAAGAATTAGTAAAATTGATAGATATATCAAGAATTAGTAGAACCTGTAGATATACCAAGAATTGTGAAACTTGTAAATATACCAAGAATTAGTATAACTATAGATATACCAAGAATTAGTATAACTATAGATATACCAAGAATTAGTATAACTATAGATATACCAAGAATTAGTATAACTATAGATATACCAAAAATTAGTAAAATGAGCAGATGTACCAAGAATTAGTAAAATTAGTAGATATACCAAGAATTAATATAATCTATAGATATACCAAGAATTAATATAATCAAAAGATGTATCAAGAATTAGTAAAATCTGTAGATATATCAAAAATTAATAGAATGAGCAGATATACCAAGAATTAGTAAAATTGGTAGAATTAGCAGAATCTGTAAATATAATACACCGAGAATGACTAAAATCCGCAGATATACCAAGAACGCGTGGAACGAACAGATGCGCCAAGAACGACTGGAATAAGTATAATCGCGGAGGAACGCGCGCACCGACGTTACCGTACCAACACATAAACATTCCATCGATGCAATTGATGCTTATCGGAATGTTAATTTATCGTTACATATTTTTAGCGAGCACATGCGCTCCGAGCGCGTCCTGGCTTCCAACTCAATAGCGATTACCATGTCATAAACCTCCAGATGCGACACAATAGCGAGGCAACCGCGTTCGGTAAGCGCGCGCGCCCCTCTTGGGCCCAGTAATTCTGCAGGCCACTGCACGTCGTATTTTCACCCACACAACGGCGTGATGGACGACGGCTATATGGATTTATAGAAGTAACTGCACTCACGAAATAGATTCCAATTCTGCGTTTGTTCATCGCCAACACCGTAACGCCCACCTAAATTCACTGCTCGCGGCTGCGATACGTTTTCTAGGACGCGTATACTAATTGACGTTCAGCTTGCAAACGACTTCAGAGAAGCTTAATGCGAAGCATTTTAATCATGTTCCATTTTTCACATTTTCTGCGAGCATGCGCATTGACACTGGCGTAGACAATGATTTGGAAAAAATGTCTTACGTGGGTCTTGCTAAACATTGCTTTTATCAGTGGTGATAAAACAAATCACAATTTCTGCATATAAATTAATATTATAAATTAATATTCGTCCGGGCAATATCATTGCGAAAGCAAAATCTAAAGTACTTGAAAAATTGTATTCACATTATTGACAATAAAACACTTCGGTGTTTCAGTATTATTACTGTTGAATAGTATAAATAGCAATTAAATAAATTGCGACAACTACCAAGAAAGACTAATGTAAAGCGCGTTAAAAATTGCATTTCTAATTGATAATAAAATCATTGACTTTATACGTGAACACACAAATTGACATTGATCTGAAGGAAAGAAAAACCTTTCAAACGATCTGACGCAAAGCATTTTAAAAATTGCATTTGTTATCGCTAATTGAACAGCTCGCATTTTCTGCGAGTAATTCAAATCGATTATGATCTCTTAACGATGTAAAACAAGCGCCTAATGTAACGTACCGAGAAAAAAAGGCCTCCGACAATTCAATCATCGACTAATCCGCGAGCGTTACGCAACGTTCACGAACACAGCGGCCATTGTGCACGCAACGGTATCAATGAGACCCGTGTCAGGCAGCCCCGGTAACCCCTGGAATCTGTTGCTGATCGCGTGGCAGGCTCGCTCATTAATCGTAATTAATATGTATGCGAGTTCGATAATCAAGCTTGCCGAGACGTTGCACGAAATCAACTCCGGCGTGGCGTAGGCGCTTTGGGGGTTGCGTGAAGGAGCCGGAAACAGGGCCTGTTAACACAATGTGTAACGCCCGGCACGTAGGCGCGAGCGGAATACGATAACCGAGACGCGATAACGATTTCTATCGGGCGGGGGCTTGTGTGCGCCGTTCTGCTCTGTGTCGGGACGGGCCGGTTCGGGCCGCGCCGGATCGGGCCACGCCGCGCCGCGCCGGATCGCCGATGAATCGAGTTAACTCCCATTAGAAAGCGATAAACACAGCCGCGGTTCCGCCACGGGACACCGGCCGCGTCCCGTGTTCGTCTGTTTTTCCAATTTCGGCGGCGCGATTGAATCGTCGCGAAAACGAATCGGATGACAAATTGAAAAATCCTTGGCGTAGAACGGCGCGGCGCGCCCGGCGCTCTAATATCGTGAGCCTGGCCGCGAGAGAGTCTTCGTTTCGAGTCCCCAAGGGGTCGCGAATTTCGCTGTTGTTTCTCCGTGAAAATTATTTCAGCGAAGTGACGAAGTCGGCAGGTTTTTCCTTTGTATCGAAGAATACCGATCGGCGGTCGATGCTTCCTTTTCTCGCAACGAATCGTTGCAAGTTTGAGAATCGGTAAATTTCTAATGGTTTTCAGAACGCGTCGATTTTTCCGATAACAAGCCTCGCGGTTGTGTCGATAAAAAACAAGCGGAAATCAATAGCGATGTTATGTTATTACTTGACAGAAATGGTTCGTGCATTTATGAAGATCAATAAGGCTTAATAATAATAATATATATGATAACATATATGATAATATATATGTATATATATGTATAAAATATATAATATATATATATAATAATGTATAATTATGTATAATAATATATAATATATATAATAATGTACAATTATATATAATAATAAATAATAATATATAATAATACATATAGTATACCTGTATAATATATAAATATATTTACGCAGAAAGTACAAATAAAATATTGACAATTGAAATTGAAATAGCGTTTCAAGTAGGACACGAGATTTCCGTTCGATCTCGATAATCCGAAGCTAATGCACGAAATCAATGTTTTATTTCGCCAATGAAATGATTGACCCAACGTGAAACCGGATAACGTACGAAATCATAGTAATTCGCGAATGAAATGTATCGTCTTTCCAAATGCAGCTATGCATTCGCGCGTAACAAAGTTCGTGCGTTTTAGATCGTTCAAATAATCACATTTCGTTCGATGATAACAAAGAATCAACGAATACAACCATTCTCCCCAAATTATGGCACAAATATTTGCTCACGTTTTTCGAACGAAACACGTGACCACTCGAAACGATATCGTCTCAATAATTCTTTACAACGAATAAAATATTTCACGTTTCGAGAGTACGTTCTCTCGAGCAAACGAGATATTCCATTTTCAAAAATACACGCACGATCTAAAATAAAATATCGATTCGCTATTCGCCGTTTAAAGTACCATTTCACCGAGCTTCGGTTCCATTTGGTTAATAAAGCAGGACACACCAACGATTTCTCTGCGATTTTTCGACAAAATCGACGAGTGCGCGCCGCGTTGCTCCTGTCTAATCCCGGCGCGGTTTCACGGAGGGTGGCGGGGGTGGAAGAGGGGGCAGTTTCTATAGCGGCGTTTAACGACCGCGCTAATTACAATCCCGCGATTAAAGTCCCCCCCCCCTTCCCACCGTCCGGTTAGGGGAGCCGGAAATATCTACTAGAACCGGGGCTTTGTGTCCCGGCATTATGAAAAAGCTTTCGGGCCGTCTCGAGCGAAAAATTCGCCGGGAAATCGAGTTACGCGCAATTTCAGGACGGAACGGGCCCGCGGACAGAAGAAACGGAACGCCGCGTCGCGGGATGTACACTTCCGCGGCACAGTAAATGAATCCCCGTGCCCTTTGGTCTCGCGGCGTCAAACGCGGCACGCCGTCACACGTCGCGAAATTCCGCTCAAAGTCTTGGTTAAATTAGTTTTGTCGCGGGACACCGTTGATACCTTGCGCTGCGATTTCTTTCGCGGCTGCGTTCATTGGCCAGTTAACCGGGCACGACGAAATATTTCGCGAAATATCGCGCGATATTCATCGCGATCGAGCGACAGCGATTTCTCCAGGAAATGCCAAATTTCGGGTTGCTGTCAATTTCTCTGTGCTAGTCCCACGCCTATGTAACTTATTGCTACGCCGGTGCTAAGGATCGCAAAATGGACTGTTCGTGGGTCAGGTAAGAAAAAGCGCGGGGCGCTAGTCAGTTTAGAATTCCACGGTCCTGAAATATATCTTCTTCTTATTTCAAGCGTGATTCGAATTTCCGTAATCCTGTAATTATTATAAATAAAGTAAAAATTGTCCGCGTTAAGCGCAAGACGTGAGAGCCGAACACAATATTTCTTTTCTTCTTTAACACTAGATTTACGGAACCCGTCAAAATGGCGGGTCACTAATCTTTTAATTTACGATTATTCGTATCGTAAAGATACATTTACAAGTTATTTATTCAATTTATATGTTATTTACTGCTGTACATGTATATTACGGTTATTTATATGTTATTTAATCTAACAATAATTCTTGTTAAAAATCAGAATAAATGTTTTGTTGTTACTTTTATAAATTAATATGTCACAGCTGTTTCTCGTGCTCCGTAAATCTAGTGTTAATAATTTTAATAGTTACAAATCGATGCATCTGACATTTCTAATTTCCATCAATCTTTTCACTGTTTGAAATTACGCCCGTGCATTTATGGCAACATCGAACAGGCGTAATTTCGAACAATAAAAAGATTGCAATATAACCTACAAACGCGTCGACGTATTATAAATTAATAACTTATCAAAATGCTCGAAGAATAAGAAAAATATCGCGCCCGGCTCTCACGTCTCGCGACGAACGGGCACAATTTCAATTTCGCATAAATACCGGCAGTCTGTTTATCGGTTAGGCGAATCCACGATTCGGCAGATCGCTGATCGAGCGCCGCGAAACGTAACGCGTTTATTGAAATCGCGCGGCGCGCCGCGGCGTCGCGAGTGTTACGCAACCGAACCGAAATCCCGTCCCCGCTGATGAGTATGATTTTTTATTAGGTAGAACCGTTGTTTGGGCCATTGTGAGCCGGCCGGATTATAGTATGGTAAATGTAGGTGTAACGCGTGCATGTAAAGCCTGTGGATGCGTGACTCCGGCTCGTATCGAACACAATAGCGCTGCCGGGGCTGTATTTTTCGTGTACACGTAAAATCCATTTGGTCGTTCGACATACTGGGTTGTCACTCGGTGCAATCGCATCCTCCTCTTGTCGCGCGCTCGCGAGCGCGAGGGCGCGAGAGGGCTACGGGTCAGCTTTATTGTCAGCGCCGCCAGAATTCCGGCTTTTGCGTCGAAACGAAGAGCAATTATTCTCGCCCACCGCTGCGAGCTTTTAATTGTCCAAGCGCACGCGCCTCTCTCTCTTCCTCCCTCTCTCTCTCTCTCTCTCTCTCTCTCTCTCTCTCTTCCTCCCTCTATCTATCTTTCTACATATATACATCTTTATTCCCCCCTTCCTCTCTCTATTTTTCTCTGTATATTGTATTAGGACTGTTGCACCTTTATTCGGTCGTTGTTTCAAACGTGTCATAAATTTATTGCTTTCGGAACGTTTATTGTACGTGCTGCTTTGACGATCAGTTGAAATTAGTTTAATACTCGTGTGCAGAAGAAGAACTGTACCCATCAGATTCAGCTTTGGACTGGCAATCAACGACTAACAATGATTTTCGTCTTGGAAAGATGTGTGTGGAGATAGGAAAATAGCAAAAAATTCAATGCAGTCGCGTGTGCTTCGTTTTGTAACGAATAAATTTTGTTTGGAACACTCTTTTATGGAACATGTAGTTCTCAGGGAAAATTAAGGTGAATACTTATGGTTATGTATTAATATAGTCTACAGTGAAAAAACTTATTCGATATCGCCGATTTATTTCTTGATGTAGAATCAACGCCTATGTAATAAAAGCATATTATATATATATATAGTATAGACTTCATATAATATAATAATGGATTAAAAATGTATATTATATAATATAATAATCTATTATAAAATTCATATTATATGATATAATGATCTATTATAAAATTCATATCATACAGGGTGTTCCACAATTATTTTAACAGCCGAAAATGAGGGGTAGCTGAGGTCATTTGAAGTAACATTTTCCTATGCGAAAACTGTACACCTTGCTTAAAAATTTCATATGTTGACCTTGACATGACCTTGACATGACCTTGACGTGACCTTGATATGACCTTGGCATGACCTTGACATGACCTTGACATGACCTTGACATAACCTTGAGATGACCTTGACATATCAAGGTTATATCAAGGTCATGTAAAGGTCATATCAAGGTCACGTCAAGGTCATGTCAAGGTCAACATATGAAATTTTTAAGCAAGATGTACAGTGAAGATTAACAATGTACGTAAATGATATTTTAATTTAAATAATTCCGTGTCCGAACACAGTTCAACGAATGATTCGCAAAGCTAATTTAATAAATAATAATCGTGTTAAAGGACGTAAGGGATATGTTTGTTAGAGAAATATCACATTTCTAGATTCAATACTTCGATTTTTGGACTTCCTCGACAAAATTCATTGTAATGTACAATGGAAAGTCAAGGTTATATCATTGTGCACCTAATAAAAAAAAATAGAAACCTCTAAGAAAAAGTTTAACCATATAATGTAACAATATATTTAAAAATCTATATTATATAATGTAACATTATATTATAAAATTTATATTAAGTAATATGATAGTATAATATAATAATATATTACAAAATTTATATGATATAATAAATATATTCCGCTGCTGTATCTCTCGCGTTCTATCTCCTTCTCGCTCCCGCCCTCGTTTCGGCGCCGTTAAAAATATTCTATTAGTGTACCGTTACGAAGGAACCGTGAGCCCGTTAAAAGCGCGTTCCGACCATTTAAATTCGCCCATTATCCAGCGGCCATCGATAAACAGATTCGGCGTCGCTCTAAACGTCGTCGCATTTCCTCTCTAACGACGACACCCCTATGCCCCGAAGACTTTATGGCACGGTGCTAACCTCCGTGCACGGTCCTTCCGTGAAAATTCCACCGTTCTCCGTAACCCCCCCCCCCTCCGCTCCTGGCAGGATCAGTTTCAGAATGCAATTTTAACGGAAAGTAGGTTCCACCGTTTTCGTTACCACGCGATTGTTTAAAGCGAAACGAACATTTTGTTTGCGCCCGCGACCCGACGGAATAAAACGTTGACTTTCTTTCGTTTCGTTTTCCGACATTTTCTCGCAGCGCAGCGCCGCTAAAAACAACGACTATATCTCGGGGCCTGTACGTTGGCTCGCCTGGTTGCTCTGTATACCCGCTGACTTAGCATCCTGTCTGTAAACACAATGCAAATGTTGAAGAGCTGCGACGACGCCATTTTCTCACGATGTAACTCGCAGGGTACACGGTGTCGTAAATCCATCTTTCTCCGCAAACACGTGTCGTCATCGCTTGTAAATTAATTTCGGGCTTCTTTTTTAAAAACCGTCGTCCCGCGCGACGCGTTCGTGACGGGAAAATGTAACGCGATAAAAGCACGACTTCCTTCGCCGATCGTCGGAACTGCACGGCGGATTTTCACATGCGGAAGAAACATTGCTGCGCGAAGCAACGTAGTCATTTGTTTATTTTCTCAGTCGTTCGAACGCAAGTTGGAAACAATTCAACGGTATTTGGTCACGTTGAACTCATTTCAAAACAGTCCATTTTCGGTCGTTTTCCGGGAATTTTGTCGAACCTTAGCATCGGCGTAGCAATAAGTTACATAGGCGCAGGAGTAGCGCGGGGAAATTCGCAGCGACCCGAAATTTGGCATTTCAGGGAGAAATTATTGTAGAGTAAATTCAAAAAATTGATTGGCGAAAGGATCGACAACTATGAAAACGAGCCGCAAGACTCGAATAATATTTAATAATAATATAATGATAATAATATATAATAAATAATAATATATATTACAAAATAATAAAAACCTTCTCTACCCAACTTGTCCATTTCTGTGCTCGATCTAAGCGTCAATTAGGAAGAATTTACTGTAATTAGTGGCAACATTTTCACAATAAACTGTGAGCTATAATTACTTGGCATCGTCTCCCTAATTACCTTAAAGGTAAATCGCAAGCGGAACGTAAAAGTCGAATCGAACGATTCTCGATACAGCGAAGTATCGTTCTACATTTTCTCTTTCGGCGCAGTGCAACGTCCTGCAAACTGGGTCAGGTCGTGCCGCTATGTCATCATCTACGTTGTAATTTTTTGCATCGAGCGCATCAATAGAAGACCGCGTGCTCGTTCGTGAAAAATTGTCAAAATAATTGTACACGATCGCGCGAAGTACGCCATCTGGTTTAAAGCACTGATAAATAAATGGAAAAAGAAAGAATCACCGGAATATAATAATAAATCATAATTATAATTATAACAAATAACAAATAAAATACCGCAAATATCTCTCGCAAAAATGACAAAAGTGAAAGCGTTAGATATCGAATTCGATATAAAAATATCAGAAATAATATAAAAAATAACCGTGAACATTTTACGAATCTCTCGAATTTATTGTCAAATAATTACGCAATGATAAATATTGATTTACTTACAAGCGTATTCGTATTTTAATAAATTATTATCGTTCTTCGAAAACAGTTTAAAAAATTCATACAAATATTTCGAAGGCAATTAAAACAATTTCAAATCAACAATTAAAAGTGCAGACCAGGCGGAGCGAGTGGAAAATACCCCCCTTGCTCCCCCCTGACGAATCGACGGACTTCTTGCGAGCAAGGGACAGCACTTGTTTGCCCGTGTCCGGTAAAAACGAGAGAGAAACGTGGTGTGGCCGTGGGAAATTTTTATTTCGCGACCGAACCCGATACGTCCGCCTGCGGTTTTCGGCAATTTACAGAAAATACTCTGCCGGGAAATAGCGATTCCGCTGCTACTGGCACGGTTCCGCTCGGAGGATTTGTTTTGCCTTTGTCGATAGGTTTCTTAATCCACGTGTGGCCAACCAGAAAGGGGTATTCGACTCTCCGTTGGTATTTGGCGCCGGCTTTCGATAAGCAATTGAATTTACAGCGAAGATTTTAACGATCGCATAAATGCAGGGCGAAATAATAAGCAGAAGCAGCTCGATACTTTCAATCGAAAAGAAAAAGAAGCTTAACGACTGCGAGAAACGAGCGTAAAAAGCTGTTTAAAAAAGAAAAAGAAAAGAAAAACCCCATTCAACGACCACCGAACGCAATTTCTATCTGCGTAAAAATCCGCGGCCGTTCGTTCATGATTCTTAAGTATTTCCAGCATTTCTAATTACGCGAACACCGTAACGAATATGTTCTCCCGCTGCGCCCGTAATCCGCAGCTGAATAAACCCGCGAGGGTTCGATGCGCTCGATAGAAACGAAACTTTTTACAAGTTAGTCCGTGATTACCTGCATTTCCATGGAAATTTTCGTCTAGTAATCACTAGACCGTCGGTATATTATTTATGTATGCATAGGTTTTTTAATTTAAACATTCGATGTGGCGCGGGTATTGATAAAAGCGTAATGAGATTTTTATCTCCTACAGGATGTAATGGATCTTCGACAGGGCCAAAGGATTGATCACCGGCTCTAATATCCATAAATTAATCGATAATAACCAGCGCCAAGATCTCCGGTCCGATAATTACTGGACAGCGCGTGTGCATGTAGCATTATTGATTTTTCCAAACTCATTATTGACTAATCCGCTTCGAAGCCGAGACATTACGCGAACAATTTTTCGTCCAGATAATTACCCGAGCGAGTAAATAATTCAACGATTTAATGCCATTAAAAATGCCATTTATCTTTGCGAATACAGGTTATTTTTTCGTAAATCATTATAGGCTCATTTCGATTGTTAATTAGATTTTTCAAGATTACATAAAATACTGTAACTTTCTCTCGAACAATCTTTTCTGTAACATAGTCACATTTTGCATAAAATATGAAAATAATTTATCCTTTGCACCCGAGTGGCGACTCTAAGGCGCCATTAAAAATTGTTACATCGTGTGTGGATATAATTTTAACATCGTCAAATTTGTTTACGTTTAAAAAATGTTGAAAGCGTAATTGTTACATGAGTCACAAAATTCAATTTTATATACATAAAATGCATTAAGTTATTATAGGTAAGGAAAACAATTTTGGATTTCGAGTTAAAATGGCTCCGATTGCAAAGGGTTAACCCCTTGCCATAGTTTAACGAGTTTCTTTCTTGCCATCAGTATTTAAACATTGAAGACATAAACATAAATCGTCTTTCTTCTTCTCAAAAAATTATTACAATCGAAAAACTTCTAATCATTGCAAACCATAAAGAAAATGGTAATAAAGGGGCTTAAAGGGGTTAAAGGCGACTGGAGACAGGTGGAGCACCCTGTGCTCTCTGTGCACCCAGTGCATAAAATCGGCGTAGCTTTGAATCGAGCACATTTTGTTATGATGAACGAACAAAAATACGAGAAAAAAATGCGAATAAAAATTCGATTAAAATTTTTACTCTTACTCATAAATCGAACGAACTCTCGCCCGCGAGACAATGAAAATCGAGGAGCAGACTGCTCGATGTGTCCGGCAGGGTCAGCAGAAAAATAAAGGCAGCCCTCCGAGCCGCCGCGAGCGTGTTACCGCGGCTGGTCGGCGGGGTTCGGAGGGCGGCAGCGTGCCTTGGGACGGCGCGTAATCGTAATTAACGAGGCAAAAATAGAGCCACGAGTGTTGGAATGGGTCCGCGCGGCGGGCACCAAGTGAAAACTCATATTTACAGGTTAGCGAGCTCAGACATCCGCAGTAATGCTGCGGCATTACGCGATGCGCCGGGAATACCGAGCGAAATAAGCCGGACAAGGCTTCGCGTCCGTGGAACAAACGATGGTGGAGAGGGGGGGGGGCTCCCGATAAAAACGATACCAACCCCGTGGAAATGACACGCCGGCTTTCCTGCCGGAAGTATTAGTTGCTGAACTTTGACGCGACAACGCCGACCGGAATGCTCCTCTCCTCGATGCAGCTACCTCCGACGTCTTCGATTCAATTTGAAACTTTAGCAGCTCGAGCGCGATACCTTCGCGAAAAAAAGAAGCTCGACGACGAGTCCGGATTAAGCGATTACGCGATCTTCCCTTGTTGTTCGCTGCTGCGCGAACTTCCGGCAACTTGATGCCCCGGCTTGTCTGCTGCAAGTGCATAAAAATCGACAATCGGTGGCGCGAGGTTCGACGAGATTGCGTTTACCGGATGCTTGTGGTGCCGGTGAGTTACTTGGAAGGAACGTTGAGTGTGCTCCTTCGATTGTTTTCGATTTTATGTATGTGTAGTGCTTGGAAAATTGAGCCGCAGAAAATAGTGATAAGAAGCAGCTTGAAAAGCAGTTTTCACGAAGAGAAAACAAATAAACGGCTGTGTTAAAAAAGCGGATTTATTAAAGGCTGTTTAAAAAGCCATTAAAAAACTATCAGAAGTAGTTATTGAAAAATGGATGAAAAATGTAAATGATATAATGATGTAAAGCTGTGAAATTGTAGAATTGTAGAATTGTAAAATTGTAAAGTTGTGAAGCTGTGAAATTGTAAAATTGTAAACTTGTGAAATTATAAAATTGTAGAATTGTAAAGCTGTGAAATTGTAAAATTGTAAGATTGTAAAATTGTAAAGCTGTGAAATTGTAAAATTGTAAAATTGTAAAATTGCAAAGCTGTGAAATTGTAAAATTGTAAAATTGCAAAGCTGTGAAATTGTAAAATTGTAAAATTGTAAAATTGTAAAATTGCAAAGCTGTGAAATTGTGAAATTGTAAAATTGTGAAATTGTAAAGTTATAAAATTGTAAAATTGTAAAGCTGTAAAATTATAAAATTGTCCTTTTCACATTATAATGCCAACAACAAGTTCCAAGAGAGTTTTAACGTTGTAGTTCTCGAAAAACTAAGCGTCGTGCGTGTTTTTATCCCGGCGGTAATTCGGTTTAAAGGGGGTGAAACCCACCCCAAAGAGTTAGCGCGCGACGAGAACAATTGGAACGTCTCGTGGAAATACGAAATTCCCTTGAACATTAACGTATTCTTTCGTGGATAATTTTCACCCTTTCGAATAACCGCTGACATAAAAGAAAAGAACGACCCCACACTGTTCGCGGAAGGCTAAACACCAATTTCTCCTGGAAATGCCAAATTTCGGGTTGCTGTGAATTTCCCTGTGCTATTCCTACGCCTATGTAATTTAAACAATTTGCTGAACATCAATGTTAAAGGTCAATTTACGATTCCGAACATTTCTAGCAAAAATTAGCATATTCGACAGAAGCGAATGTTCGACTTTTGGCGACAGCTTCTCGTCTACGTCGCCGCGGCTTGTACGAAATTTTAACGAACGGCACGGCGGAGAACCCATTGACGCCGGATAAGGAGAACGCGATGGATGATTAATTACTCCGCAAACGAAGCAGTCCTTTTTGCGGGTAGCTCGCGGCCGTGCGATATCGCGATGCCGTCGTTTTCGTGTTAGCCTTAATGGGGGATGCTTAATTCATCCGACCATGGTCAGTGCTTTTCAGGACGGTCGTCCTATTTTCGATAACGGCCTTTCATGTATTTAGGGAAAATCTTGCGTCACTGCAGCTTTCCTATCTGTTCTTTCCCGGTGTTTTCTGAATAAACAAAACGTTCGCACGGACAGACCGGCACATACCACCGTGGCTAATATGGCGTCGGGACATTCGGAGCGACGAAACTGCAGATAAAATGGCGGAGGAGCTCTCTATGGCACCTATTAACGTACACACCGCCGTACACCGTATTAAAAACATTATTGTAAAAGGCGACAATTGTCGATGCTCTCGAAGCATAATCTGAAAAGATTTCATTACCGTTTCGCGAACATTCGATTATGGGCAATTATTTCTAGCCGCGTGGAATCTCCCCGTGCAACGAGAACTTGAAGAGGTCATGAACCCGGTAATGGACCCCTATTTTTAGTATCACGGTGTAACGTGATCTTTTTCGCATCGTGCGAGCAAAAAAGTCTTCGCGATTTTTCTCGCGAGTATTTCTTCGAATAAAGAACGGATGACGAAAACTAAGAATTTCTCGCATTTTTTGGACAAATCGTCGATTGAAATAAAAACAGTCGGTTGTGCTCCGTTTCTCCTGAGCCACCCTGTATAGGAAAATCCGACGTACGCGTCCTGTCGGAATGACGCACGAGCAGCCACATTTCAAGCCGTTGCGTCTGGTAAGACACGAAAAAGGTAATTAACCCTCGGACCACGGGGCACGGGTTCATTTTGACCCTCTGGAAAGTTCGCGCAACTTTTCAGCTCCTGACGACGTACTTCATCATTTTGCAGTTTTCATAGTAATGCTGACTCTTACGGAAGAAGTATACGACGAAGAATGTATGTGGAACAATTTATCGGAATTTTTAAACGAATGCGTGGTATTTTCGTTTCGATCACTATTGTGTCATGGAAATTATACCTGCTGTTAACCGACTCGATCGATGAACTGAACTGAAACAATCGACATTTCCATAAAAAAATGCAATATAAAAGATACGTAAAAATTAATCCAGCCGATCGCAGATCACTTTTGAATCATGTCTAGATTATGCCAAATATGCACGTGCATTTTTTTCGCCCAATAGAACAACGACTAGTGAACTGCAGATTGTATGCACATGCAATAAAAATGAGTGGATAAATAATTAAAAAATAGTGAATAAACCGGAGGAACGTTTAAAGAATTTCAAAATACCGTTGCATTATTTTCAGCTCATTGAAGATGATAGACCACGCAATTTTTACTCTGCATGAAAATCCGCAGTCTAATGATTACGTTTCACCAAATGCAATCCTAATTACTGCCATAATTCAGAAAGGATAAATCGCTTCACGATTGCCACGATTCCCTGTGTCAATCGATCGTTAAATTAATCGCGAAATAATTAACAATCTTCCAACACCGTCCTAATTATTCCTTTTTCACGCCAATCGTAAACGCTGCCACAAGCCGAAAGCGTCGCAAAAGTATAGTAATCGAATAGAAACACGTCGAGCAGCCCGTCCGTTCTAGCCGACCGTTCTCCAGCTTCAATAATCAGATGTGTTTTGAACTCCGCTGATGAAACACTTGCAACTTTATAATCAAACTTCATCGAACTTCCAAACTCCGGACCACGGAGTATAGAAGCTTCTTCCGCAGAACTGTCTGCGTTTGGCGAAAATACCAATTACACGGTCGCACCGTTAATTCCGTGGATAGTGCCGTGGGGTTCCCACTTCGCCATTCGACCCGTTCCAAGCGACACCTGTGTTATAGCGAGCAGAAAAAGGACTTGCCAAAACCACACCTGGTCAAATATACAGCTTCGGAAATCAGTGTTTGGATTCTCGAGAAAATACAGTCGCATATTGTTAATGCATATTGACATCTTTGCGTACGGAATGAATCATTTGAATTTTAGGCAGATGACAGAAAACGAGACAATGACTAAACTAAACTAAGACAATGACTAAAATGACCTGCATTTTTATTTTCTTTGAAATGACATCTGAGCCTACAAATAACGAAAATAAAAAAAAATCGATTTGAAGATCTTGGTAGCTTGTATGCAAGCTGAAAATTACGTAGAATTAATTAAAACGACAAGAAAAAATTAAAAATGATATTTGCAAACCTTTTTTTATCTGATCCTACAACTAAAATGTTAAACAACGAATTTTATAGATCACAATAATTTATATTTATGCTGTTACAAAACGCATTGCTTAAATGTTCGTCATTTTATTTTATACATCATTACAATCAATTCTAACGTTTTCAAACAATTTTATTATTCACTGTTTAGTCAGTCGAACATCTAAAAACAATTCAAGTAATTTAGATCGACTTCAATGAACTCTAATCACAGTTTAAAAGATATCCAGCTATTATCGTACATAAAAAGCTCATCATCATTCACTTAATCGTGTAAGACATCGAATAGACTGTCTCAAATATTGCACACACTATTTTCCGATCAAATGGCGCAAATTAGGAACGCGCGACCAGAAATATAAAAAAGAAAAAATGATCGGCTCATGCAACCGAAGACCACCCTATCGTCTCACCCTATCGTAGACTCGCCCTGCGACAGTCTTTGCATACAATTTTCATACGCCCTACAGTCATTTCAATATCATACTCGGCGCTATCATACCTGGGAGCCGAGTACACTATCAAGGGCTCTGTTGCGTTTCCATCATCGTCCCCCCAGCATTGTTCTCCGGCAGGGCCGGTCGCTCAAGGGAGAAAAGAAGAAAGGGCTTGGTTGGCGAAAGGCGAACGAAGATGGACGTGTGTAGAACCGTAGAACGCGGCCAGAACGGCGGAATATGTTATTTCTCGGGGGCTGTTATTTCGCGGCGGTATCCAGCACGGTATACGGCACCGTGATAACGGAATCAGATAGCCGCTGTGCCATCTCTTACCCGCGGAATAATACCTTACGGGGATATAACTCACCGGTGTGCTAGACCGATATTTTTGCTGCAGCGCACCCAGCCGACGAGGCCGTGCGAGGCCTCTTTCCGTCACACCGCCGCACGGCGCGGCGTCGCGACGCCTTTCGTTTCCACGCCGATGTCCGTGATGACTTATTCGCGAATAAGCCGGCCCACTGTAATAGAACGGAACTGTCGGTTTCGAGGTAGAAATGTGATTCGAACGTGATCGTTCGGCTGCGAATCTTAGGTCGTAATCATATCGTCGTATCATATCGCGGTAAAATAATGGGAAAATTACTTGCATGCATTGCACAAATTAATCGCATGTATTGTATATAACAATACAAATATTATTGTATGTATTGTAGATAATAATACAAGTATCATTGTATGTATTGTATATAATAATAATAATATTATTGTATGTACTGTACATAATAATACAAATATTATTGTAGAAATTGTACACAACCATAAAAGTATTATTGTGTGTATTGTATATAATAATAACAATATTATTGTATGTATTGTATATAATAATAACAATATTATTGTATGTATTATGTATAATAATACAGATATTGTAAAAATTGTACACAACAATAAAAGAGTATTATATTGTATACATATATATACATATGTATATAATAATACAAATATTATTGTAGGAATTGTACACAACAATAAAAGTATTATATTGTATACATATATATATATATATATATATATATATATTGTATATGTATTGTATATAATAACACAAATATTATTATATATTATATTATATATATATTTATTTATTTATAGTACTAATACAAATATTATATATATATATATATATATATATATATATATATATATATATATATATTGTATATGTATTGTATATCATAATAATATTACTGTATGTAAAGAAAATAATATTGAAAAATAATTAAAATAATTCAGAAAAAGAAAGAAATAAAATAAAAACAAGGGGGAAAATTTGATATTAAATTCGCGATCTAGTAATCGTAGACATATATATATTCACAGTGTTATATGTTATTCACTTTGCGTACACGCACCGCGATGGCGCGAAATTCAAACAGAAATAAAAATTCATCGTCTTAAAACGACCAGGACTGTATCACGGTGCTCAAAAGGTCCCGGAACAGCTTCGAATTCATTTCGGACGCGCGAAACGTGTTTCCGCCCCATCGCGCGCGTCGAATCCAGTTTCGATCGAGCGAGCCAATCGGTTCTGGATCCCCGCAGCTGTCTCCCGCACGCCTTTCGTTATCCGCTCGATCACGATCGTCGAAACCGTGGAGTCGGTTCTATGGTCCGCGCGGAAACAATGTTCGTTTTCGTAAGCGAGTGCCGTGGCGGCGCGGCGCGGGCGATGAAGCCGACGCTATTCCGTGGAATAGACGCCAGCCGAGGGAATGGCGATCCGGCAGTGCGCGCGGATATACAACGGTGATTTATTAGGTGGGGAATTCCAATTCGCGACCTGAATCACCGTAGACCGCAGTCGATTCTAGTAAACATCTTCGATCCTCTTCCTAACAATTCCAAACCGTGCGCGCGTACACGTGTTCGCCAGGCGAATTTCCGTTTTGCCATCGGCGCCACCCGCCCCGCCGCACCGTCTATCTATCCTGCTCATCCTCCTGCTCCTCGCGGAAATTCCATTTATACGTACGTCCGCTTGTTTCGGCCGATTACTCGCTAAACAATTACCGTGCGTCGCGCGCCGTTGACGACGCGACGGGAAAATCGGCCGGAGGAAAGCTCCGTTTCTTCGACGCGGCGCGACGCGACGCGATGCACACGGTGCACTGCGGTATGGAAGATGCTCTCTGTTGCGGCCAAAATTGGGGGACATCCTTGCGGTTCGCTTAGTTAACGGAATTGGTTCTGCGCGATTCTGGCCGATGGTCTGCGGTATATTTAGCTGCAAGGTGGAGGACTCCGCTATTCCGCGTAGAAAGTCTTTGGTCGGGATCTGGAAAGGCATCTTTGGAGGTGCTTTTTTTTAACGGAGTTGGTTTTCTTTGGTAATGGTAGCTCGCGATGATTAGACTGAGATATTTATTTACCAGAAATTGGTCAATTCCAGGCAATATTTACAGAATTTAGCGACGAGTATACTCGTCGCGCGTAGAAAGTAGCGACCATTGGCTATTTAAATTGTAATTTTAGTGAGAACAAAAATATATTCTTAAATTGCTTGAAATTAAATTACATAAATACTGGCAAAATTAAATGGCTTAAATTAAATATCTTGACGTTTAGAATATTCTGAGGTCAGGTTGCAATGAAACAAACAATTAAAAATTATGAATAATAATTTATTATGAATAATTCACTGAAGGAAGGATAGCTAAGTCCAAAATTATGAAAAATAGTATCAATTGTAGGAATTAGTACGTACTAATTGTATTAATTTAATATTAATGGTATGAATTGATATAGTTGGATTGATCGCTGAAATAATTGCTATTAAGTGTAGTGATTTTATTTATCATTTAAAGCTCGTATATTATTTATATTATAATTATTATTTTAACGTTGAACAACTTAACACTTTAATTTCGATTCAATCAAACGCGTTATTTTAATTTCATGAAATTTTTAGGACCGTCGCTGCGACAGAAAAAGTGTTAAACGATGTCATCCTAATTACTATTCTTTCATTTTCCTGCAATAAAGCTGCAATCTGTTCCGAATATTTTTATTTTACATGCAGACTCGCGGTCTATCGATGATTTATTTGGAAAAAAAACAGAATTGTCATCTATGGAGAAACTCTTCCTTGCGATATAATATTTGGGACACCATTCCGGAAGCTTTCGTTAGCGAAGCTGGCTTTGTGTGCTAGCAGCGGATCGTTTGTAATGATACACTTGGGAACAATAAGACTGTCTTCTACGAAGGAAATCTTTCTTTCTTGTGGTATAAAATTTCAAACGCCATTCTGCAAGCTTCCCTTAACACCAGAACCAGCAAACTAGTCAAAATGACAGGCTCCTCATTTTTTACCTTCCATCATTCCCTTTCTATACGAACTTCCTCACTCAAATACACATTGTAATAAAAATCGTAGGAAGTTTGAATAAATCCAATGTTGTCATCGTTATAAAACAATAGGCATTGGCGTGGCAGTAGCGTACGATTTGCGCTAATTTATTTGCAAACAGCGTGTTCCATAGCGAAAACGAAGGCTAATGTAAAGTCTCCACTCAGCTTGTACAAAAAAAGTATAATTTGAGAAGAGATACGATTATTCGAGCGCTGCGGCTCATTTTTATAGTAACCGATTGTCAAAAACTATCAAAAAGAGGTCGCAAGGCTCGCAAAATCGTGTCCCTTCTCCCCAAATTGTCCATCCTTGTGCAAAATCTGAGGAAAAAATCGGGAAACGGTGTCCATCGAATTATAATTAATTATTCCCGAAGCAACACCAATTTTTTCCAGTTTCACGAGAAAAGAAAAAAATCGATTTCGACCCGCTGTCCAAGTCGTTCCGTTCCATACCGCGACGCCAGAAACGTCGGCAAGGTTAAGTTCGGCGCAGGTTCCCGCAGAAAATCCCGCCGCGCGGAGAAGTCAAATCAGCCCTCCGTCCTTCCTTTCTTTCGGAGAGATACGTTCCCGGCGAGGCGATAAGAAAATCGGAACTCGTTCAACTCGCGGAACGACCGCGTCTACGAGAGTTGCGTTCGAGTTCGAGGTTTAATATCGCTGAGAGCGGCGGCGCTCGTTGACAAAAAGGGCCGGGAGTTTTTATTAAAACTCGCGCCGTTCGTTCTCCGTCCTCGCCCTTCTCCGCCCTTAGGCGACGCCGTCGTCGCGCATTGATTTTCAATGTAATTTTGCAAATTTATGGACCATTTGCATCGGTCCGGACGCGCTGATACCATCGTGCTTAATAATTTTTTGCCGCCGCGGCGTCGCTTTCTCGTTCTCGTTCTCGTTTCCACCGCGCCCGCGTCTCCCATTCTTCCGCTCCCGTTCGAACGATCGCCGCCGTTTGTTCCTCCGGTCTCGGTCGTTAGAGTTATGGTCGGGTCCGATGAAATGATCGTCGGACAATCGAACAGGTTCATTGATATTTCACTTTGTCGTATGAATCGCCTTGCGTCGCCGACGACTCGCGGGCAAATCGCGGATACCGAAGTTTGGATTTGCGGCCGGAAATGTGACTTTTCGAGCCTTCGATCTTTTGACGTTCTATGTTGTTCGTAGTCGCAATGATTCGAAGCTTTTTGATCGTAATTCATTCCTAAGAGGAAAGAAGACAATTTATATTTATCGTGTGTTCCCATCCACTTTTGGTGCGCATATGGACGCCAGACTCAAATATTCCCTGTGTTGAAATGTGCTGCCATCTGCATTCAGATCCCGCCACCCCTAATTTCGAGGGGTAAGAAATTAAAAATAACAGGAATGTTATTTTTAATTAAGAGAAATCTATATTATATTGTATAATTTATATTATATGATTCATGTTAGAGTAATATAGATAAAATAGTATAGATAACAGATAATATAGTAATAAAATAAATATTACAGTAATTTATATTATATAATCTATATTATATTATATAATCCATATTATAGTAATATAGATAAAATAATATAGATAATAGATAATATAGTAATAAAATAAATATTATAGCAATTTATATTATATAATCTATATTATAGTAATCTCTATTATATACTGTATTATATATTACTGTATTATTACTGTATTATACACTATTATATGCTGCATTATTATATGATAAAATTATGGTAAGCAAATATTCCCATTTTTCTGAAAATTCATATTGTACTCGTGGAATGTTTATGTCAAGGTTATATGCTGCATTACTATATGATAAAATTATGGTAAGCAAATATTCCAATTTTTCTGAAAATTCATATTGTGCTCATGGAAGGGTTAAATATCGATGACAAGAAATCAAAATTTTATTCTTATTAAAGATTATTTCTAAAAACCTTCATCGCGCGTCAGACTCGTCAAATGCGGATTTTTATGCGAAATAAAAATTGTCTGCATCAACTGCAAGGGACAGGAACTAAATATGTAGTATGTTTCTTCTCTTTTAAAAATCATTTTAACAAATTAAGAATAACACATTGACGCTTCCAAATTCTTTTAATCCTTCTACTACTTTAAATTGTAGCTTTTACCGATTCGCCATAAATTCATGAAATCCGCAATAGCTACAAATCTAGCTACAAATTCACAGTAATTTGGAATTTGTTATATTTTTATACGACGCATCCGGTATCGACGAAAGACGACTTTATAATATTCAACATAAATAGAAATGTCTTATAACTCTTCCGACAGCTTCGAAATCTCATGCTCGTTCTATTTACGTTTCTTTTATTGCCGAAACACCGATATCCACTGCTTTTTGAACATTTTTATCCGCGCTTCGTGCCCGACGGTTCCCGTATGAATTACGGTACGCAGCTCAGCCAGCGCGCCGCCTCCAAAAACAGACGAGCAAGGCCAGCCACCCGTTGCTGACAAAGCAACTTTTATCCTCGGAACGTCGTCGTCGTCGTCGTCGTCGATCCGAACGAAGACAATTTGTCGTCGACTACATTTCGACTGGCAATGGTCGTACGCAATGGAATCCTCCGTCAAAAATCGAAGGGGGTCAATCGGATTGGCCCCCGGCCGTTATTACCATCGTGAAGACCGCGAGCGAACGGGAATTTTCGGTTCTTAACAACGATAGTTCGCCCGTATATCCCGAAACTTTCCAGATAATTGGACCGTCCGCCTCGTTGCCGGTGCTTTATTAGTCCTCCGCGCTTCCGTTATCAGCCACGCGTGAGCAATTTAAGAACTATCCGCTGACGAAAGCTCGCCGCGATGATAACCCCCGCGGAGGACGGTGCGGGGAAGCCGGTCCCGTTTCGCGGTGTTTCAATGGATCCCGAAGTTGGATCGGCGAGTTCGAGAGCCCCGGCAATCGGTTATCCGGAATGAAAGTCGGTGCTTGCGCGTTCCGCCACGTCCCAGAAGATTTCCTTGTATCGCGTCCCGGGAACCCGGAGAACCAACTAGATGTCCATTAAGATAAGCCGGGGCCATGTTTAATGGCGAATCCAAGTGTTCGCTCGTGTCGCGGCTGCGGGGGTTGTCGGCGTCCGGGGGATGGTGCTACGTTGGTGACGAAGAATCGAGGGAACACCCGGCGACTCGTTTCGGTCGGTGGTTTATAGCGTTCGCGCGACAGATCCGAAATGCGATGTCTCCGCTGGATAGGCCTTGAAAAATGCTCCGAAATCGGGCGGCGATAACTTCTCTACGGCGAGTTTCAACGGAAGATTTTGATTTTTATCGAGGCACTGTAATAATCACCCGTCCGTAATCGGACCGGCGATTTTTACGCGATAGAAACACTCCGCAGCAGGATCGAGATTGAACCGCGGTTAAATAATAATTTATTTGTCACTCGCGATACGTTTTCGTTGCGCTGAAAATCATTTGGCAGCGAGCATTGTCGAATTCGTTCCCTGTATTTTCTGTTTCTCGTTCGATCGTGTATGCTCGCTTTTGTTGTAAATTTTGCATAAAATGTAGATTATTTCATTTCGTTTTTATGTCTTATTTTGTTTCATTCGCGGCTGAATGACCATTGTGGAATAAAAGAAAACGAGTACAATAACGGAGCGAGTACATTGTGTGAAGAATATTGCAAAAATGTTAATGGTATAATTTCGATTAATAGCGAAAAAGTACAATTGCAGCGCCGGGATTATTTATAAAATCATATGGTCTGGTTGCAATCGATATGAAAAAGGGGAATGTCAATTTGACACTGAAATTACTTAGCTCGAAATGTGCTTTATCGTTTATAATGTTACGACTATTAACAATGATTATTAAAAAGTTATTAAAGTAAATGGTGAGATAAACGTGATCGATGTTATCTCTTAATTTACTGCGAGACAAAAGATACAAAATTGAACGTAATAAGCAAGAAAGTATTTTCTTCGTTCGTATATTAAAATGGCTCGCTTACAGAGGACGGATTTAATTTGAATAGAAAATGATTTTTTTTAGAATTCCTCGTAAAGAACACTGTTGAAAAGTGTGCTTTAAAAATACGCCGTAAATGGGGGATGTTTCATTTAAATCGATCTCGTCGATTATTTCGAAAATCGCGAACGATAGCCGGCAACGTTGATGATACCGGATGCATAAAAGGTTTCGAGAGCTTCATAACTAATTAACGTAAGCACCTTTTTCTACTCGAATGCATCAAATTGAATATTTCAGAATGGATTTTGATCGGTGCAGTTCGCCAAGCCCTGCAAAACAAAACAAAAATGAGTATTTAACCATTTACGGCTAAAAGCCATTCATTACGAGTTATTTTAACGTAATCGAGGGATCCTGCAGGATATTTGGATCAAAATATTTACCGAATTAATGGTTTTTAGTCGTAAATGGCTTAATATGGTTTTATAGGTCACGACGTACTCCATCAATCAATGCATCGCGAGATTCAATTTTTGTGTGGAATTTTATCGATGCAACGATACCATTTAACGTCTATTGCTTTTCCGGTAGCATCAACAATGTGCATCGTCTTAATTATGAAGCAGAATTATAGTTTGCTTAATTTTCTAACGAATTCGTTCTTTAATTGCGATTTTGATGTTTCATTTAAAGAAAAATTTCGACGGTAATAAAACAACAAGATAATAACTCTAGTAATTATACAATAGCTTGGGATGTAATTGTTTTACGTAATAAACATTTAAACAATGTGTCAGTCTTTTCCCTGAATAAACATATTAATTACTATGCACAACATAATAATAATAATAATAATACGTCGTATATGAGATATATTCATACAATTAATTGCAATATAATTTTATCGAATACTGAGATTTCTAGCAACGTGTCTATTAATTATTATTTCGAATTATTATGCAAACTACAATTATGCGAACTACATTATTATGGAGCATTTTTTAAACACTGTAAGAAACGAAGAATTTATTCATTGATCCAGAACTGATCCTCACGTTAAGAATCAATTATAAATCTTCACAGAAAATCAATTATAATTCTGTTACTTATCAGAAATTTTTCCTTTGTTTAATAATAAACATTTAAACAATGTGTCAATCTTTTCCCTGGATAAACACAATAATTGCTATGCACAACATAATAATAATACGTCGTATGTCAGGTAAATCAATTCAATTAATTTTAATATAATTTCATCGACTACTAAGATTTCTAGCAACATGTCTATTAATTATTATTTCAAATTGTAATGCAAACTACGATTTTCGTAAACATTTTCTAAACACTGTAAGAAACGAAGAATTTATTCACTGGTCCAGAACTGGTCCTCGCGTTAACGATCAATTATAAATCCTCACAGAAAATCAATTATAATTCTGTTATTCATCGGAAATTTTTCCTTCGTTTCGCAAATCTGCAAGAAATGCATAAAGATCCTGTTTATGGCAGAAAAGCATACCGGTCGCTCGAGGGTTGTTACGATGCCGACACATCCAGCGGGGCTATTCTTATCTGAAACTTGTTACCCCGGGATTAAGAGGCTGCAGGAGCCGACAAGTAGGTAATTAAACGGGAGCAATAAAATAATCGACTGCTCTTGACTCGGGAAATTAATTCAACGCTTTTAAAACGCGCTGCCGTAATAACAGGGCAGCCCCGGCCAGGGGCTTTTTGTCGAGAACAAGATGTCTCCGCGTCTTAGTCGCCGGCTCACGGAGCCAGCAAAATACGCTATACATCGCTCACTATAGTATACACGTGGACTCTTTAATTTACTGCCGGTCCGCCGGGCTCGTGCAAACTGCATCGATAACAAGTCCCCGTTCTCCTTTGGTGCTCGCGGAGAGGGAGACGGGCACATGAAAAAAGATGGCGTCCTCGGCGCTGCCGTAAAATCACTGTTTACGAAAGACAAAGCGGAGAGAAAATAGCTTCAGCCGTAACCGCGCTTGTTTCGTGAAAAATGATAACGTCGAATCTATTAAGTAGTATAAATATTATCGTGAAATGTTATCATTAAACCGCGCGGTTTTTACGCATTTATGAGAAAATCGTTCAGCTGAAATACAAAATTGCGAACACGTAAGAAGAATCTTCTAATATAATTAGGCTACTTTCAGTTTTTATTCGAATGATTAAAAGAAAGAATTCATTTTTTATTTAATGGAATTTCTTGGAACGTTTTTATTTTGCATGAAGATCTGCAGTCTAGTTATTAAAAAGCCGTGGATTTTATGCATTCACGGTAGAAATGGGCAAATGTAATATTAAAGCGATCTTTCGATGGAAAATTAATAGCGAGTGCATTAAATCGTAAATATCAGCTTGAAGCGTTATTATCGAACCGCGTATGTTTGTACAAAATTAAAATCCTCTGCCTCGATTGCAACAAACGGGAGTCAAATAAAAATCTATTTTCACTCTCAACATTTTTATTCCATCGAAAATAATCGAACAGTATTATCAAATTTCTGTCTTGCATTTAATGTGCTGCACTCGACCTCGCTTATTCTTGTCATAAATGCATAAAAATCTGCAGACTAGCTATTATTAAACCGTGGATTTCATGCAATTACGATAGAAATGAATAAATGTAATACTAAAAAGATCGTTTGATAAAAAATTAGTATCAAGTGCATGAAATCGTAAATATCAGCTTGAAGCGTTATTATCGAACCGCGAATTTTTATGCAAAATCAAAATTCTCTACCACGATAGCAACAAACAGGCGTCAAATAAAAATCTATTTTCTCTCTCAACATTTTCATTCCATCGAAAATAATCGAACAATATTGTCAAATTTTTGTCTTACATGTTATGTGCTGCATTCGACCTCGCTCACTCTTGTCATAAATGCATAAAAATCTGCAACCTAATTATTATCAAACTGCAGATTTTATGCATTCACGATCGAAATTGACAAACGTAATTTCAAATAGGAGAAATGGCGAAAAGAATCGAAGAGCATCGACGCGAGTTGCGTATCGCATAGTAGCAACAAAGCGTGCATCGTATGTACACAGATGCAGAGGGTTGCACGAGTGCAGCAAGATGCACGCGAGAAAAATGCACGGCAGGCGCGCGTTGATTACACAAAAATGTCTGGCTGGCATCGAATTAATTATCCGAACGAAGAATTCGGCGGTTATTTCGGACGCAGGGGCGAGGGTGGATGCAGCGTCGCCGACGCGTAGGGTGTCGATGACGACACGGATCTCTCGCCCGGTGATTTCATCCCCGCCGGGGCTGTATACATATATACCTTTTATCCGCTATGCAGAGTAGCCGTATTAAAATGTAAATGCGTGGTAGCTAGTTATTATGCGAAGCGGCCGATGCGATCTCGACCGGCGGCGATGCGACCCTCGTCGTGTGTGCCGCCTCCTGTGCCCCTCGTCGTCGTCGTAAACACCCGATAATGGGGAAACCGTGTAGCCCGCTATCCGGGCCTGTACGGGCACGCGGCTGCGAGAAAGAGTAAAAGGGAGGAGAACAGGCGAGCACGACGCGGTGCGGCGCGGCTCACGCGCTGTCTCCTGACCTCTCCCGCGATCAAAAATCCCTCGGACACCCTGAACCCTTCCGATCTCCAATCCCCTATCGCGGACCGCCGCCGCGCCCTCCTCGCTCTTCTCGAGGATTTACTCGCGCAACTCGATCCAACGAACGAACGGGCGTCGATCAATTTTCCCGCGTCCGGATTACCTTCCGGGCCGCACTCGTGAAACTTTTAGACCCCGCGTAAAACCGCCGACCCTTCAACCCGCCCGGCGCCCTCTCCCGCCTCTGCTATATTAACCGTACGATTTCGATTAAGATATCTCGTTACTGCCCCGTAAAACCGGCTCCCGTCGATTCCGAAGAGATCGGTCACAACGACTGTAGTCGCCGACCGAGCGAGCTGCTTCGAAATGTTTGGCTCAACGGGGAGCCGGGGTGCCACTGAAACGTCCGCCTCGAGCTCGCCGAATTTTTCTGCGGTTCGCTCGGGCGACCTTTTTGTCGCTGCGAATTGGTCTGCGGGTATTGACGTGGGATCTCGAGCGGCTTACGGGTTGTAGATTTGTTTCTGCCGCGATGATTCTGTTAGAACGCGCGCGGTGCTATTGTTGACTCGGCGATACGTTCGACCGACTCGTATGTAACTGATCTTTGCGCGAAATATGCGTTCGTTCCGGATGATCGTATGACGGAGAAATCAATGGTTGAATTTGGAATTTTGTTTCGACGAGTTCGAGATGGCGGAGCTATGTTGTTCAATTCTTCTTATTTCTCCTTCGGAATTCTTACAATTTTATGTGTTATATATAGAATTGTATTGCATATAGTTTTGCCGTAAATGTGTCGAGTCTGTGGTTTGACCTGTCTCATCAAATTTTACTGTCTGCGAGGCGGCATCCATTATCGCACCGACAACGATAGGTCACACTCTGATTTCGCTGAAAATGTCCAGCTTTCTGGCACAGCTAAAGATAATGTTCTATCTTTAGTACACTATTATAATTTTCTACCCTCGATGTAGAATTTGGTCCGCGGATTTAAATAATGCGATCAGTAAACTGCGAATTTTACAGAATCAGTGACGGGTGAATTTTGCGGTGCAATCATTTAATAAGTTAATTCTGTTGTTTTTTAAGTATTCTTTAATGAATCGATTCTATTTGCTTTGAAATATTCTTTAATTAGTTAATTCTATTGACTTTGAAATTTAATAATTAGTTAATTCTATTGACTTTGAAATTTAATAATTAGTTAATTCTATTGACTTTGAAATATTCTTTAATAAGTTAATTCTATTGTCTTTGAAATATACCTTTAATCAGTTAATTCTATTGGAATATACTTTAATTAGCTAATTCTATTGATTTTGATGCCTGATACTTTAATAAGTTAATCCTGTTATCTTTGAAATATACTATAATTAATTATTCCTGTTATCTTTGAAATATACGATAATTAATTAATTCAATTATCTTTGAAATATAATTCAACAAGCATTATATTATCTTGGGAAATCGGTTTTTAAATCTCGGATCAATCCAATATTCTAGAATGTTCACATTTCGGTCATCTCCCAATGAGATAACTACTTTTAATACTAAACAGTACATTTGTTTAAAACCACCTGATTTTTTGCAATAACCTTTTCAACGGAATGACTGTTACAGTCCAACTACAACTTTCCCTTATTTCCGAAAAAGTAAACATTTTCTATTTATGCATATAAATATACATACAATTCAGTTTTCAGTGGATTTATAACCTTCTTTTTAGACCAAAAAAATTAAGAGTCACAAAATAACCATTGCATCGGACTCGAATAAAAATTGCAAGATTTCCATTCAATCTCTTTCCCAGGATATAGACATCCAGAAACGAGAAGGACTGCAACAATGTCTCCCTAATTAGCGCTCAGATCGCGCACAAAAATAGACAATTTAGAAAGCGGTAACACGATTATTCGAGCCTCGCGCTCTTTATTATAGTCATCGATCCTCGACAACTACAAAAACATGCCGCAAGGCCCAAATAATCGTATCTTAACACCTTGACACAGGCGTAGAACTGGCGCAGGGAAATTCGCAGCAACCCGAAATTTGGCATTTCCGGGAGAAATGATCGTACAGCAAATTCGCCCCAATCGACGCACAGATTACGCGCAAACAAATGAACGACCACAAAAACGAATCGCAAGGCTCGAACAATCGTATCACCTCTTCCCAAATCGTCCACATTTGTACGCGATCTGATCGCGAATTCGTCAGAAATAACTTCGCAACCCGTTCGGAAAATAAATGCTCCATTGGCGGCAGTTTCAGAAATTTCGTACGCCCTGGCGTATCAGCTCGATCCCTCGCAAATTAGAGTGCGGACCTTTCAGAAAAGCCTGGCTTAGCGGAATTCACCTCGCCGGTTGTCACGTACCGTGTTCCCCTTCGTACAGTCTGGCGATAAAAAAATATCCGCTGGTTTTGTTGCCGGTTGATCCGGGATCCTTCATCGCGTGGCACGTTTTCTGCCCGCCGACGCGCCGCGCCGCGCCACGCCGTTGCGTCGGGGGAGGGGCGCGACGCCGCCCCTCGCCGTCTTGTCACCGTGTGTTCGCGGATGTTATCACTGCCGGCTGTTTTGCGGGCTTCGTATTATTTGTGCATTTCCACGGTTATATTCCTGCGGGTCTCCGTTCCCGGCGTATAATAAAATCCCTCTCAGCAGACTGTCTTCCCGTTCCCGGCGCGCTCCGGCCATCCCTCGGTACACAGTATGTTGCCGCGTCGTGCTTGCACGGTGCAACGCGCGGTGCATTCTTGGTGTACCGAGCGCGGAGATGATAGAGAGAGAGAGAGAAAGGTCTAGCACGCAAAGCGAGAAAGAGAGAAAGAGGCGCAGCAGACGAAGCGAGAAAGGGAGTCGCAGCGGGCGCGGGAAGAAGACGGCTTGCCGAGGGGCGGCGCGGGGGTGGACGCAGGAGGGCTGAGTAACTGCAAACAACAAATACCAGCGGGTATACCGTTCGCATTCCGCGAACGGTGTGTAGAAACACGAAGCCGACGGCCGTGAAATCCGCGCCGGGAAACCGAGTTAATGCCGTCGAAGTACACGATAACGTCTCCTATATTTGCCGATCGCTGCCAAAGACGATCGCACCAGGTATTACCCACCACGTAAGCGTAAGCTAATGGCAGCGTGCCCGCCCCCTCGTCGCGGGCCCCTCGTCGCCGCCTCTTTGGTCTAAGGTTGCGAGAAACTTTGTACACCCTCGGTCCCCGGCTAATGAACCTAGGTCAGCCTGATCTACCGAAAAGCAGGTCGAGGAAACGGGATCGACTGCGAGAGAAAGAAGAAGTGAGAGAGAGAGAGAGAGAAGAGAGAGAGGGAGGGAGAGAGGTTCGATGGAAAGTACACGCGATCCAGGGGACTGAGAGAGGTTTAATCTGGAACGACGGAGGACCAGGGAACGGGAGAGGCCATCCACAACGACAACAGGTTACAAAGTAGCTTTAGCGAGCGCTGGACGCGGGTCAAGTTTCCTCGTAACATCGGGGTTAAAGGGCATCCGACCGAGTGGAAGTTAATGACATTTTTATGGAACACCAGAACAATTTGCCAAGGGTTGTTCATATTAGAGTTCGCCGATTAGAGGCACGCTCCTCCGGCGCGCGGCTCGCCGACACGCGCTAATTACGCTCAGTCTCGGAGCTACTCTTTAACTTCCCCCTGCCCCCGCTGATTTGATAACTATTGCTGCATTGCGGCTTTTTAGGGGAAGCTCACGGTCGAACGGGAATTTAGGGGGAGTAGTTTCGTAGGCGGTAGTTTTGGTCGTGTGGGAGAAGGGGATCCGTTCGCGGTGTGTTCGACGGTGTTCAAGGATTCGTCGAATTCGCGGCGGCGGGTCCGCGGATTAAAAAACGCTGCGAGACGAGATTTCGAGAAATGTAAGTCGAGATGTATCTCGATGTATCTCAATAATCATCGTGGAAAGATATTCTACAGATCGAACGCAATTCGAACGCAAATCGAATGCAATTTCAATGCGAATTGTGTAATTTTATTTTTCACATTCGTCACGAATTCGTTAACGGATGCACTGTTTCTCGAGACATTCGATTTATAAATTTAATTTGTTTAGCATTTACGGCAGGTTATTTTTACTGTTTTTGTGATATTTTTAGTATCTTTACTATTTCTACTATTTTTACTATTTTTATTATTTCTACTATTTTTACTATTTTTACTATCTTTACCATTTCTACTATTTTTACTGTTTCCACTATTTCTACTATTCTTACTATTTCTACTATTTTTTCTATTTCTACTATTTCTACTATTTTTTTTATTTTTACTATTTTTAATATTTTTAATATTTTTACTATTTCTACTATTTTTACTATCTTTACCATTTTGACTATTTTTACTATTTCTACTATTTCTACTATTCTTACTATTTCTACTATTTCTACTATTTTCACTATTTTTCCTATTTTTACTATCTTTACCAATATTTTGTATTACACAATTCACCGAATTAATCTTATAACTCGACCGTAACAAAAATCGATACGCGAGAAGGCACACAATATAAGAAATAATTTGCACAAAAAATTATTAAATGACCTCCATTAACCCCTTTGGTAAAAACTGTGTTAAATAAAAATGATCAAAACGTGTCTTCTAACACATACAGCAAAGCCAACATCGATCAGCGCGTCATCTTCAATTTGCAATCGACCCTCGATCATTACAACGATTGCGTACAAACGATAAAAATAGATTCATTGACGACGAAGCAGTTGAACAATAGCAAAAGAAGCGAAGGAAATAGCCTTCTAGACACATCATCTCCTCTACAGATCCCAATGAAACGTTAACGTCAGAGATCGCGGTGCGAACGTTTTGAAACCGCGCGTTTGACGCGCGCGTAAACTTCAAAAACAGAATAAGAAATGCAGAGCGTATCGGAGGACGAACCGAATGAAAAATCAAGGATCGCAACGACGGCCATGAAACGGCGATCCGTCCGTAGGTATCGGCGGACCCCGGAAGGGTGGCGTAGATCCGATCGAAGACCGCGGGTTCAACGGACGGAAATAAATCGAACGGGGATTTTATATACCGGTGGACGCGGTATATAGTTTAATAAAGAAATGACGCGTTGAAAAGAACCGTCGGCTATTATACGGCGAAACGACGTCGTAAAGGACCATCGTGGAAAAACGAGATTGAGGAGATACGGGGCGGCTAAGTAGCCGGGAACGAGCCGGGCGTGGTTGCATAAATATTTCTGAAAAATTAACGAACCAGCAGTAATATATTTTACAACGCTTGATAAGTTCGCGGGCCGAGCAAGCGAGCGGACAAGCGAGCGAGCGAGCGGAGAAGCCGGCTGATAAATAGGTCGACGATAGAGAGAGGCCTTTGCCGGTGCGCGAGGAATTAATCTCTCGCGCGCGAAACGTTTAAATATTAAATGCTAGTTTTTCGCGGCGGCCGGGTACGCGCGATTAATTGATTATCGTTTTACGGATGATAAACGAGACCCGGCTGCCGCCAGCGATAAGAAACCGTGTATCGGTGTAGGACACGGTTGCACGGCCGCTTGTAGGCACCAGCCGTCCTCGCCTTGCCTCGCCTCGGCTCGCCTCGCGTTCGATCGAGCCGGGGAAAAACGAAAAAATGCCCGCGGAGAAAACCGAGAAAAACGAGAGTCGCCTCAAAGTGCTCGCCTAAATGGCGCGTTCCATTAGACCGGAAAATTCGAAGGCCGACCCGCGGTCGATATAAGTCGCTCGTTACTACGACCGTCCACTTTGCCGGTGAATGGGGGGTCGCCCCGACGTCGATCGAATCAACGCCGCTATTAATCGCCGTGTTCTCACAACGAGAGCTCCCGAACCGTGACCACTCGCTTCTCGATGAGATCTTGCACTGTGGTTGGTCTCGCGAAAACGAGTCCAACGACGCCCGGTTTTGGCTGCGAAACGCTTTCGCAGTTTTTGTGGTGTTTAACGGTGAAGTTGTCGGTGACAAAGCCGGAAAAGGCAAGTCGCTGCGCCGCGACGCGTTCGGGCATGCCAGAGAAGTGTTCATAAGTCGTGGGGGAACAGTTGAGAGGGAACATTAGCAATGGGAGCGAGCGAGTCTTCGCATAGGTTCTTCTCCCTCGCGCCGCCAAAAAACGGTGCGCGAGGTATCTCGAGGTCTGATCGACCGATCGCTTTGAAATTTTGCGGTTACCTTTACTGCAAGTTGCTGTGAGTTACTGTAAATCGCTGCAGTTAATGCGGTTGCCTTTAATGTACGCTAGGGATTGGCGAACGATTTTTTTTTAATTTTCGATCATTTCGGAGAATGTAGAGGTCTTTCGTATAAATCCGGCAGGTTAAGTGCGAACGGCCGGTATCTTGACAATTTTCATAAAAATGAAAGTGCTCGATCGCCAATGCCTAGAGAATATGCTCCAGTTTCGAGCACTTTTTGAATTTTTACTCTAGGTAATCGCGTTCGGCGGAAATCTTGCGCACCGACGAGTCGTCTTTAAAAAAAAGTCGTTTAGAGCGATGCCGTTCGAAATCGAAATAAATAACATTAAAAATAAATTCAACGCTGTTTTTTGAAAAGGTTATGCCGTCGTAAAGTGAGCCACAAAAAGATATATACATCAAATATTTACTTCTTTTTTACTGTCGTTTTAAACTAATTTCGACTAATTTTCGAGCGCGTCGAAGTGACCTAAACACCTGAATAAAACACCCTTCGTGCTCGCGCATGGCTCTCGAAGAGGTTAGAGGCTGCGAATTAGAAGAAATCCGAAAAATTTGCGTAGGTAACGTTGCCGTTCTCGAAACGACGGGACCCGCGATCGCGAGAATTGAATGAACGGGTCGGAGGTCGGGTCGGGCAGGGGCCGTGACGGGCTTACAACGCCGATTACAATTCCGCGAGGGAGGAGAAGGTCTGGCCCCGGGTGTAACTGGTTTGATCCCATGCAAATTCAGCCGTTTAAAATTATAATGCGTCGTCGTTCGAGGAGGGGGGAGAGTAACGAGTGTGGTTGCGTCGTTGCAGACTCTCACGGAGGGTCGATAAATTTCGCTCTAATTGCTCCGGCGGAGCAGCAGCCGAGTTTGATCGGCCGCAAGCGAGAGAATTCTTGCGGGGGTGCGGATCCGCGAGCGGGTAGACAAGCGGAGAAGAGACGGGGACGGAAAAAAGAGGAAAAAGAGAGAGAGAGAGAGAGCCGGAAGGATAGAGCAAGAAAGACATAAAAGAAGAAAGAGCTGGCGAGGAACTTTTTTACCTTTTACAATAATTTTAAGTGGCGCTCGTTCTAACATGTTTCGGAGATTATAATTTCGTAAAATTTATTTGAATTCGATATTGAGATGTTGCTAATATTCTGTAAAAAGTGATCGACTAATTGTTTTATCTTGAATGAATCTGTGGCTGCAAGAGAAAACGCTGCAAGTAAATAATTGCAAAAAATTCAAATGAACTCTTTGAAGCGCACGATTTTAAAGAAAATAAAGACCGAGGTTGCACAGAATGGACAACAATGTATTGATAACTAATTAAAATATTGAACCGTGTAACTATAAGTATAACCCCAACTTCCTCACAGGCGAGTTAAAATCTATCCCGCCATGCATAAAAAGCTAAGCAAAAGGTGGGACAGTTTTTAATCCAGCATTTCAACCCTTTCGCTGGATTCTTCGATTTTCTGTAGAAGAGAGTACTACAGAGTACTACAGAGTTAAATTATAATTAAACGACCAAAACGTAAATTAATTAATGATTAACGTTTACAATCCGTTATAGATATTTCAATTAATTTATACTAATTAGACAAGAAATAATATGAACGGTTATGACTCGTAAGTTATTACAAATTATTATAAATTGGTAGTAATCATAAAAATCAGAAAGTAGCGATTCCTGAGGTCATTTCAAATAACTTTTTCCTTAGCGAAAATGCAATCCGTGGCTTCGTTTACGAGTTATTAACGGAAAACACTGACCAACGAGAGGCGAGCTCGGCTGGCGCGAGGCGTTCGAGCCAATCAGCGGAACTGGGCGGAGTCACTCGGCTGAGCTCGCCACTTATTGGTCAGTGTTTTTCGTTAATAACTCGTAAACGAAGCCTCGGAGAAAATTTTTGCAAAAGAGAAAGTTACTTCAAATGACCTCAGGAATTACCTCTTTCCAGGTATTAACATAATTATGGAACACTCTGTAGAACTCTATTAATACATAGAGCTAGTATATAGAAACGCAGCAAGAAGAGAAGAAATCGAGAGAGGCGGAAGGAGAGAGTGAAAGAAAAAGACGGGAAAGAAGAAAGAAACCTAGAGAGAAATAGGAAGAGAGGAAGAGGGAGAGTGAGAGAAAGAGAAAGAAAGATAGAAAGACAGAGATGGGGTGGTCGAAGAGACTTATTTCCAATAAGTCGCGGCAAAGAGAGGCCCGAGCCCGGATACCGCAGCACCGCTAAATATTCGAATCGCCGTTCGCGATACAAGAGATTATTAAAATATTTAAACGAGCCTGTCGACCGGTCGTTACCGGAGTCCGTAGTCCCGGACTCCTCTCCTCGCGAGGTTCTCAATTAAATGCTAACGAGCGAAGAGCTCTTTCCACCTGAATACTGCTTCGTTGGAAGCTGCAGCAGCCACCTAGGCTCTCTCTCCCGGCTTCTTCCCCTCGGAGTTTCCCGTCCCGATCCGTGGCCTTCTCTCGCCCTTCTTCTCTGTTCCCTCGGCGACATTGTTTTAACGAGACTGGGAAGTGCAATTTGTTCGGCCTGCCCTCGGCCCGGCCCGGCCCGTGGAACGCCTGCTTTCCTTTTCTTCCGACGATCTTCCCGATATCTCGCGTTCCCGCGGAATTTTAATCGCTTGCGCGTCGCGTCTTGCGTGGCGACGCGATCTATCGATGACATCGAAATGTTATCGATGTGTTGATACATCGATGATATCGCTGAGATATCATTAAGATGGATGAAGGAGTGAAAATGCGATCGTCGAGGAAATTATCGATAAATATCGTTGCGACGATCATCGATAGAAATCTTAAAAAGCACGATTTGTTTCTATGATTATTAGACTGCGAATTTTATGCATTTTTATGCATTTATTGTAATAATTAGTAGAATGAAATTTAGATCACAAGAAAAATTCTAAAAAATTGACGAAAGGAAGGAGTTCCTGTTGAGCTCTTGTTTACTGCAATTCATAAAGAAAATTTGTACTTTGCATTAAGCTCCGCGGTCTAATAATTATATTTATTTATCTCCTCATGTGACTTTAGTTCTTTTGCTCAATTATGGTATTACTTAGTTCAACAATTGTACTATTAATACTTACATATTATGCAATTCCATGTCATTATTTTTCGAACTGCATATATTATACATAAATAAAAAACAGTATACATTAAACACAATCAAAGAAAATAAAAATATATATAAAATAAATAAAAGATACATACATCCATAAAACTGTGTAAAATCCGCTAAAACTGCAAAAAAAACATCCAAGTACTAAACAAAAAGCGACGAACAGTTACCGCGACGCGACTCACACTCTCTCATCTGCGCGCGCGCACACGTCAATAGATCAAACCGGCTTTTTTCGGGCGGTTATTCCCGCGGGAAGAACGGCAGGCGGCAAGCTTTGGATCGATCAGTTCGCGGAAACGAGAAAGAAGGATGGGACGGTAGCTAGGCAGGGCGAATAAGGCGGTCCGCGTAGAAAGCAAAGGAGAAGGATGAGGAATATTACTTTTGCTCGTTATCGGTTAATTGGAATCACAAGATTCCCGATCGTTTCTGAGAAACCAGACTCTCTCTCTCTCTCTCTCCGCCTCCGCGGCCCCATCGGCCTGCTCCTCCGCCGCGTTTCACCCTCCTGCCGCCCCCGCGCACTGTCTTTCCCTTTGTACGCGGCTTATCCACCGTCGGCTGGCGTCCGCGCGGGAACAGTTCGACAACGAAGATGCAATTACCGAGCCGGTAACAAACTCGCGCTGGCAGGGTAACTCGAGACGGCCCCGTTTCGACTGCAATCCTGTATCAGCGCGATGAAGACGCGAGTCGAGCGGATTGCGATTTTTAACGTCGACTACTCGCGGTCGCGCTGATTCGAGAGGCCCGTCGCTGATTTCAGGGTCCGAATTTGACCGCGACGGAGCTTGTGACACGTCGAACAATGTACGCGATTGTCAGAATACGCTAATTGATCTAATCGTCTACCATTTCATTTGTTTGTGCAATAACGAGGAAATAAATTTATATTTATCGCGCGTCTGCGGTAATTTGAATCAACTCGATTTAAAATAGATGAATAATGTCTGCGTTTAATGAATTCGATTGACAATCTGTATAACAAGAGTCTGTGGATCCTAATTAACCCCCTAACATAGGGGGTTACACGAATTGCCTTCGAATCGTGTCATGTGGCCTCCGAAATGCCTTCGAATCGTGGCACGTGGCCTCCGAATTGCCCTCGAATCGTGGCAAAATATTAGAAATAATCGTTTTTATTGATATTAATGCACGCCGTTTCTATAAAAACGAGCCACGAGGCCCGAAGAAATCAATTCCGACCTTCGAACATTTCTAGAAAAAATTACTTTATTTAATCTTCCTAATATCTGCTCCGAGAACTCGCTCGAAGTTAACCTTCCGCTGAATTTTTCGAACGTTCTGTTGCTAAATACGATTATTCAGACATTTTAGCGCATGATACACATAATGTCGAATAGATTCGAAGCAGTATCTTTTTTAATCCTGCCCGTCGACGGCCGCACTGTGCGCCGCGTCGCGTCGTCATCTCGTCGCGCGTCTTGTCGCGGAGGAGCCAGGTGGTAGAACTAATACGCGACGGATCCGGAAGAGACTCGGTAACGACGAGAAACCTGCCGGTGCCGTTCCCGTCCGCGTTTCCCCCTCGCTCGTCATTCCGCTTCCTTTTTTTCAGCGGGACTCGCAAAGACAATGGGATCTCTCGTCCACAAAAACCGATATTTCCGTCGTCGGAGCCGTTGCACGCGGCTTAACGATCGACCCGGAAAAGGAAATTTCATCTTCTCGCGGGGGTGCACCCTTTTTGCTCGCCTTTTCCTTCGTTTTTCGCTATCCGACCACTCTTTTCCACGGGCTGCTCCCTTCTGCCCTCCCTCCCCCCGTCTTCGCCGCCGCCTCCGCCCTCTTCACGGCGAGCTCCTCGCCTTCTTATTTACCGCGGCAAATAACTCCTTTTGCGACGTAATATCGTTACGGTTATGTAGTTTCGCCGATACGCCGGTTCTTTATTCTATTCCGGGGGATTCGTACAGGATCTCCGTCCCCTTGTATGCTCGCCACGTTTCCCTTCCGTCCCCCTTTATCCGTATCCCAGGCCCGCGACGGTCTCTCCTCTCGCTCCCGTCGACGCAGCCATTATATATTTCCCCGCTATCATCCGGGACAGCCTATTCCCTCGGTTGGCACGAAGACAGAAACGGTCTCCGCCGCGAGATTCGGACGATATTCAGCCACGGCGTACGGAATTGAACGATTTGTCGTATAAACGCCTTTGAGCCGTTCCGCAGACGGTCGATTGATAAATCCGTGGCCGTCTTTACAAAACGGGACGTGCCCAGTTGACTTCTACCGGGAACAACGGAAAGCTGCCGCGCGCTGTTTCGGGGTCGCAAGCCTGCGACGAATGCGGCTGCGGTAATCGACGACGAGCTGTCTCGTTTTCGCTGCGCCGCGGCTGCCCCGGTGAGTGTTAACGAGATGAAACTGTTTAGTCGAATCGTTGTTAATCTTTTATTCGAATTGTTGTTCATTCATCATCGAGTCATTCGTCATCTTTTATTCAAATCATTCTTTATATTTTATTCCAATCGTTCATCTTTTATTCGAATCGTTATTCATCTTTTATTCGAATTATTCTTCATCTTTTATTCGAATTAATCTTTATATTTTATTTGCATCATTCTTCATCTTTTATTCGAATTATTCTTTATATTTTATTTGCATCATTCTTCATCTTTTATTCGAATTATTCTTTATATTTTATTTGCATCATTCTTCATCTTTTATTCGAATTATTCTTCATATAATATTTTATTCGAATCATTCTTCATCTTTTATTCGAATCGTTCTGCATATTTTATTCGAATCGTTATTCATCTTTTATTCGAATATTTTTTCATCTTTTATTCGAATCGTTATTCATCTTTTATTCGAATCATTCGTCATATTTTATTCGAATCATTCTTCATCTTTTATTCGAACAAAAATTGCACAATTATTCGAATAAATTGTTCGAATAAAGATCGTAAAATCATTCAAATAATAACATGAATAATTGTCGACCGTTTCTTCTTTCCACCCGTCTATTTAATCACACACAGAACACGTGTTCTAAATACGAATCACGCAAAGTACGACAACAATCTTTGCATTCGAGGAAAGATTGCCTAATCGTCCACCAATAATCGATCCACCCAAATTAAATGTGAACCCTCTTCCATCCGTAGAATGCTGAACCTCGGTCTCCCAACGAAACACAGTAGGAGAAAATCCGCGATGCTGAAAGTAGCAGCCGTGGCGTCGCGTCGCAGCGTCTCGCTGAGCGTGTAATTAATTATTTACGATTCCCTTTAAACCGACAACGATAAGCGGCAACACCGCCGCGTAATTGCCTCTCGGAAAAAGTAACGATAAAGTCAAACCGGCGGGCAACCAGGCAGCGAACTAGGCAGCGGAGCAGGGCAGCACAGGCTCGTCTCTCCCCTGTAATTGAACCCTTTCTACGTCGCCGGGGCGCTCGACGACAGCTGGATGCACGTTTTAATCGCGACTAACGCAATCCTAGCAAGTGTCCCGGGCGAAGATCGTAACGACGATTTACGGGCTAACGAGTTCGCGCTTCTCGAATTTCCCGGATGTTCGCATGACTCTCCGTCCCTGGCATACCGGTAGCAAGGGGATAGGCGAGGGGGGCGCGCGCCCTCGCCCCCCTCGTGTCTTAAGCTAACCGACGAAAGTTCACCCCCTTACATTATCGTCGCGCCGCCACCCTCGACCTCTCCGCCTCGCCTACCGCGCTCGCGAGCGCCGCTAACTTTTTAACTAGTTGCAAATTAAAATTTAACTCGAGTCTACCCACCCCCGCGAAGGCCGAGCCGCCCCTGCGACCCGGCGCGCGGCGATCGGCGAACGAGCCTGCGAGAACCGGAGACTGGATCTTCCGAGCTCGTTTAGCTGGTGCGGATAGATCGATGATCTCAACATCTTCGTATAAAAAATTTATAGTAGAGCAATAAATATAAATAGTAGATTTATTCGAATTTATTCGAATTAATAAGAATTTATTCGAATAATTGCGAGATTCGATGAAATTTCAAACAATGAAAATATTTTAAAAAATGTATGGCATCTGTGTATCATTTCCAACTCACTGAAATCATTGAAGAAAAAACGGTACATGGCAAAATACCGATATTCGATTCAACCCTTTGCAGTCGGAGCCATTTTAACTCGAAATATAAAATCGTTTTATGTAACATAATAGAGTTTCCTTTTTATACAAACTGATGCATTTTATACAAATTAAATTGAATTTTGTGATTGATGCTACCGTTACACCCTTAACAGTTGTTTTAAACAGAAAGAAATTTGACAATGTTTAAATTATTTTGAGACGTGATGCAACAATTTTTATGGCACCTTAGAGTCGCCAGTCTCTTTATAATTTTTCAAGAATTTTGGGTAAATTAGGAGAACGTATTTCCATCGATAATTCATCGGTAACAATTATAAGTGCAACATTAATTAATATCACTTTAATATTTTATATAATTTCATTTTAATATTTTATATAATTTCATTTAATATTTTTATATACACGGTATGTAAAATATTAAAATATTAAAGGATATATGCCGTCTATATAAAATATTAAAATATTAAATGAAATTATACAAAACATTAAATGATATATTAATACCTCGATTATTATTTCACGTTGTTTCCAACTTTCTCCGTAAACCAAAAAAGATTTCACGCGTTTTATACTAAATAATATTTTATACTAACCTAAATAATGGTCCATACCTATAGAATCTCTAAACCATCATACTTGAACAACTCAATCAGAAGCAGAAGCAATTGTGAAGTGGTAAAGAGAAAGCTTCCTCCCTGTTCTTAAAACATCGCGTACACGCCGGTGAAGAGAAATAACGACAGGCTAAAAAGGAAGAGCCTTTGTTCTATCATTAAAAGCTGTTTGGTCGAATGCATCCCGAAATACAATACCCCGCTACACGCTAAAAGACATACGAGATAAGAGACGTTCAGTAAAATTTCAATTCTGGTCCGCAATCGCTGCCGGATTTTTCGAAGACCTCCGGCGAGTTAATTGTTAGCATAATCGCGGTATAGTCGCGGCCAGTATTTGCCCGCCGCCGCGCGGAAACGACTGAGATTAATCGCAGGACTGACTGTTCGCCGTTCGCGCCCGATAACCGGAACTTTTTCAAGGATACGAAGCGGCAAACAGGTGTTGTTGCAACGTCTTGGGCTAATCAGGCGCCGGTGCCCGGCGTTAATTAATGAAACTCGCAGCGCCGTTGAATAGAAAATCACGGTCTCGGCGAGGGATACATTCCCGTGAATAATAGCGCGCGGACCGTGAGCTGCGAATATTATTTATAGAGGATGATGTCACGGCGAATATGTTCCCGGTGAACAATTTCGGTACGGTCGGTGGCACGATTTCCCTCGAGGGAGTGTACAGACCCGGCATTATGTGCGCAGACCTCATACAGAATGTTAGAAAAGTATTTGCTGGGTGTTTGCGGTGGCATCAAGACCGGTAACCATCTCAGCCAGAAAGATTGGCACAGGGGTTGAATATTTCGAAAAATTGTTCTCTGCAACAGTATTTTTACCGACGGTGGTACGAGACGACGACGCGTTTTATTCCACAGTATTTTTCCCCAGGGGGGTTGGAGACAACGAAGACATTAATTCTAGGGTATTTTTACCAAAAGCGGTAGCAGAAGACAATGAGGACTTTAATTTCACAGTATTTTTTTATCAAGGAGGGTAGAAGACAATGAGGACTAATTTTACAGTATTTTTACCAAGGGGGTAGAAGACGATGGAGACTTTAATTTTACAGTATTTTTTACCAAGGTAGGTAGGAAACAATGAAGACTAATTTTACGGTATTTGTACCAGAGGGGGTAGTAGAAGACAATGAAGTCTTTAATTTTACAGTATTTTTCCCGAGGGGGGTTGGAGACAACGAAGGCTACAATTTTGTGATATTTTTATTAATGAGGGTAGTAGAAGACAATGAAGACTTTAATTTCACAATATTTTTTTATCAAGGAGGGTAGAAGACAATGAGGACTAATTTTACAGTATTTTTACCAAGGGGGTAGAAGACGATGGAGACTTTAATTTTACAGTATTTTTTACCAAGGTAGGTAGGAAACAATGAAGACTAATTTTACGGTATTTTTACCAGAGGGGGTAGTAGAAGACAATGAAGTCCTTAATTTTACAGTATTTTTCCCGAGGGGGGTTGGAGACAACGAAGACTACAACTTCGCGATATTTTTATTAATGAGGGTAGTAGAAGACAATGAAGACTTTAATTTCACAATATTTTTTTATCAAGGAGGGTAGAAGACAATGAGGACTAATTTTACAGTATTTTTTCCAAGGGGGTAGAAGACGATGGAGACTTCAATTTTACAGTATTTTTTACCAAGGGAGGTAGGAAACAATGAAGACTAATTTTACGGTATTTTTACCAGAGGGGGTAGTAGAAGACAATGAAGTCTTTAATTTTACAGTATTTTTCCCGAGGGGGGTTGGAAACAACGAAGACTTCAATTCTACGATATTTTTACCAATGGGGGTAGTAGAGGACAATAAAGACATTAATTTTGCAGTACTTTTACCAAGGGAAGTTGAAGACAACGAAGACTTTAATTTCACAGTATTTTTACCAGAAGAGATAGTAGAAGTCTTTAATTTTACAGTATTTTTACTAATAGGGGTAGGAGACAATGAGGACTACTTTTACGGTATTTTTACCAATGAGGGTAGTAGGAGATAATGAAGTCTTTAATTTTTACAATATTTTTACTAATGAGGGTAGAAGACAATAAGGACTAATTTTACGGTATTTTTACCAAGGGGGGTAGAAGACAATGAAGACTAATTCTACGGCGTTTTTAGCAAAGGGATTGGGAGAAGACAATGGAGGCTAATTTTACGGTATTTTTCCCAGAAGGGGTAGAAGACAATGAAAATTTTGATTCTACCCTGCTTTTAGGAAAAAGGTCAAAACCACTTTCCGAACCTTGATATTGCACTGTTCGTGCCAAAGAGGTCAAAAAACAGTTTGAAAACTTTGACGCAACGATATTCATGCCAAAGAAAGGAAGAACAAGTTTCAAATTTTCATTGAACACGATTTTTACCAAAGAAGAACATGAAAAAGTTGCTTTAAAATTTTAATCCAACGCGATTTTTACCGAGGTAATAAAAGAATCGCTTTAAAATTTTTATTGAAAGCGATTTTCACCGAAGGGAACGGAAAGTTCCATTTAAATTTTAATCAAGCATTATTTTTACTAAAGGGGTCAAAAGACTTTTGATAATCTTAATCAGTCCCGCTTGGTAGATGAATGACACAGATCTTCAACTAGGTTTTGAAATTCAGTTTTACTATAATATATTGAACGAACCGAATGTTTTATCGGGATTTTTAGAATACAAAAGAGTGAAGTATTACCGATGGCAAATTTTAACATTCCAGTTTCGGTCTCATTAATCAAACGACTTTGATATCGCGGCCATTTTTGCAGCAGATATTTTCGGTACTTAACGTATCGATCCCCTCGAACTATTCATATTATATATTCTAAATTTGGTGTCGTTGAGATTGTTGTTACCAACAAATGAAATCGATAAAATAAAACGAAAATTGTACAACTCGACCTAACGTATTAAAGAAAAATTCATCGCTGAACAGTGTTCGAAGACAATTGTAAATACTGTCTAGAAGAACTTTTATGCAAAATAAAAATGTTCTGTATTGATCGCAAGGCAAATGGAGCCAAGTATAATTTTATTTCTGCAATAATTTTAGGAACTTGGAATAATTGCATCAACGTTCTTGATTTCTTTCAATATTTTTATCATTCCAAATTTTACGCCTCTACCATAAATGCATAGAATCCGCAGTATGGTTAATTAACCGAACATAATCCTCGAAATGAATAATCAAGAATAATCTAGAAACGAATAATTACTGTATAAATACAAAAGACGGTAAAAATTTGTTCGCAGATTTCGATGAAGACCCAAAAAAGGCGGTACTGTAATTTCTCCCGGAAATACCAAATTTTGGGTCGCTGTGAATTTCCCTGTGCTAGTCCTACGCCTATGTAGTTTGTTGCTGCGTCAATCGCTCGTCGCCTCCGAATTGCCTTCGAATCGTGTGCACGTGACCTCTGAATTTCCTTCGAATCGTGGCACGTGTCCTCCGAATTGCCTTCGAATCGTTTCACGTGGCCTCCGAATTGCCTTCGAATCGTGTCACGTGGCCTCCAAATTGCCTTCGAATCGTGGTATGTGACATCTGAATTTCCTTCGAATCGTGGCACGTGTCCTCCGAATTGCCTTCGAATCGTGTCACGTGGTCTCCGAATTGCCTTCGAATCGTTTCACGTGGCCTCCGAATTGCCTTCGAATCGTGGCATGTGACATCTGAATTTCCTTCGAATCGTGGCACGTGGCCTCCAAATTGCCTTCGAATCGCGGCAAAAAATTAGAAATAAAAAAGTTAAGTCATCAACATACTGGCCGCTGTCTTTTTCACCGACTGCCCCGAATTTCTAAAAAAACGAACCGCGAGGCCCGAAGAATCGCGACTTAATATTCTCGGATCTGCCGGTTTTTCAATTCCGACCTCCGAGCATATCCGAAGAAAAAAAGTTACCATAATTGAAAAAAAATATACAAATACTTGATCCGTGTATCACACAGACCCGTAGCATCGCAACGGATGCAACGAACGCAAAATGTACGCGAAACAATAAAAGAATCTGAAAAGATCCAACGACGGGAGTCTCGGCGTCGACGAAAGTCACGGCTCGACGCAATCGAACGAAACAATTTGAAATTTGCATGAACATCGTCGCGGGCAACGAGAGCGCTCGAAAAATAGCTACGTCATACGTTTGCCGCGGACGGGTAGCGAAATCGTAAAGTCCGCCTATCGCTCATGCCAGGAAAGTAGAATACGGCTGCCGGCGATCTCCATGAAATCTACATCAGCAAACACTTATTGAAGTTTCTGGGAACACCCGGTAGACCGAAACGAGAGGAACCAGCGTACATACATAATAATTCGTAATACGCGGCTGGCCGATCGCGATATTCCGACGATGGGGGTAGGGGGGCGGAGGGGGGGACGGTATCCGCGTGCAGGAGAGACATCATCGAGAATTTCAATCGCGTCTGCACGGGCACCGGGTAATACTACTTTCGTCGTCGCCGTGGAACGGTGGCTCTGTCATCGGCCGTGGCAAATCACCGTGACGTAACTGCTGGCAGTTACATAAATTACAGCGCGCGGAACCGGGACGATCATTAACGGTGGCGTAATTTAATGAGAAGGACAATGCATTTTTTTTCTCTTCTCCGGAACGGGAACGGGAACGGAACGGGAACGGGGACGGAGAGAGCCTGCGATCCAACTCGAGACGCCCGTAATGGTACTCATTATACGACAGCGCGCGCGATATAGAGTAGCCTTTTATCTCGGCCCGATTGCCATAACGATGCGACGGTAATAACAAGAACTGCATAATAATCGGCAATTCCGTAGGAGCCCGTCGTCGAATTTACGACGACCCTCGATCGACCCGTAAGTTAATACTCGCCGCGGAACAATGCCTTCCGAAGTGCAATTATCCGTCGCCGTGGTGGCCGCGTTCCCGGGGCGACGGCCACGCGTATGCAAAGAACGGAAACGTATGCATAAAGAAGCAGCCGGGGCCGGGGAACGTGCCTCGGCTTTATTTCCACGTGGAAAGAATAGTTGTCGGGGCTTGTCAGCGTGGCTCGTTTTCATCGCCGAAGACAAATCCGCGGGCGTTAAAGCGACGCGGAACGAAACAACGGTTTTCCCGGGCTCGCGCGAACGTGGCTCGTCGGAAAAGGCCGATTCTTCCGGTCGCGACCTGATCGAATTGCTCGACAGCTTCCGGTTCGCAGACGAACAATCCATTCGTACACGGAGAAATAAGTCGAAGAGGAAGGGTAACATTTTGTTTTCATTTAATAGTGCGTTCACGAGAAAGATAAGTTTGAAGTCAGGTTTGTAGGGCTCTTGTGGTACCGCGAGAAGTGGAATTGGTATGCGATGGTCAGACCGCGCCACCTGATTCCTGTCCGATGGTATTGTTTTCTCAATTTATTTTTTTCTCGAAAACGGAGCCTTGTACGAAAGATTTTATCCCTTTTTTCTACTTATTTTTGCCAACCTGTGTAGTAAATATTAAGTTATATTAATTATTAATTATTATAGTAAGTATTAATATAGCAAATACTAAGATAAATATTAATTAACGTATATTATATATTATTATGTATTATTTATATATTAATATCATAAGTATTAATAAAATATAGTAAACATTAAGATAAATATTAATTAAATAATATTGTATACTATTATATACTATTATATATCATTTATATATTAATATATAAGTATTAATAAAATATAGCAAATATTAAGATAAATATTAATTAACATATATTATATATTATTTTATGTTACATACATATTAATATATAAATATTAATTAAATATGAATCAATTAAATAAATATCAATAAGAAAGCAAGGAACGATATCTTGGCGGTCGAGGCAAAGATTCGAAGAAACCGAAAAAAAAAATGAAACACGGAACAGAAAATTATTACTTCGCGTAACGATCGAAGCGTAAAAATCGATGGTAGAATATAGTCCGGGAGAAAATAACAGGAACAAGCATTAAAAGCGCTCCCGTTATTTCTGTTAATGGCGACTGTGAAATAAAAACGTATTATTACTGTCAGTATTATAGTCTGTTTTTCGAAAGCAGAAGGCCGGCGTACGCTCACGGCCGTAATAGCTGTCCACCCGCTCCAATTACTCCATGCTCGTGATATGTAGATAGCTGGAGTGCGGTGGACTATTATAACTATTGTGACAATATAAAGCAGCAACTACAACTCGTCCGTTGAGCACTCGCGGACTCGGAAAATACCCGGGAGAATGAAAAAGATTAGGCTGTGTTTCGCGTAGGTACCTCCTCCGCATTGTTATCGGAATACAATGTTGCGAACGATAGCTGTCTGCCCGCCGCATTGTTCCATTGCAATCGAGACATTATTCGTGGCAGGTCTAATCAGACATTTTTTCTAATTAGATTAATTTATATATTTATGCTATTAATTTAGATGTTACTACTTCGGATTTCATTGATTAAATATTAAGAATTGACTGCTATTATTTATATTATATATTTTTTCTGTATACTATATTTTTTTTCTAATTTATTCTATATTTCTTCTAATTAAATTAATTTATATATATATACAATTAATTTAGATGTTACTACTTTAGATTTCATTCATTAAATATTAATAATTTACTGCTATTTACTATATATATATAATTATAAAAAATATAGAATAAATTAGTAAATAGCAGTAAATTATTAATATTTAATGAGCTCAGTTCTAATTAGATTAATTTACGTATATATATATATATATATATATATATATATATATATATATATATATATATATATAAAATAAATTCGGAGTTCAGTGTTAAGTATTTTTAGAAAGCAGCGAACGCATCCGAGATATTTAACGCGAGTTACCATAAATTAGATGGACTTTCATTTCAAAAATTGAAACGACTTTTATGACGCGAAGCGTAGCATTTGATCGCAAAGCGACGCGCGTTTTAGGGAACTCGTGCGATATAATTCTTCGTTATATCAAAAGGTCCGCGGAGCCGCGGATGAATTTTGTACGGCAGTTAGACATATGCTCGTATTTCATCGTGAAATTGATATCATTCCGTGCTAAACTGTTCCGTTTAATATTAAGTCGGTTTGAAACGTTTCCGCTTGGAAAATGTTCGACGTTAAACGTCATCCGGCCGCTGAAGGTGCAGCTAGGTTTATCCTGCGTTTACCAATCGTTGAGATTAGATCAATTTAGAGCGTTGATGGCATCTGCAGAACGACGTACAATATGCGCGACAATATACAATGTGCGAGACAAATACAATACGCACATATAATATACGATAAACAATTTATGTAAAATGAAAATTACTTTCTTAGGACAATTCTGTTGTTCAAAACTTAATGATGCAAATTGATAGAATATTCTTTAATAGCATATCATCAATAGCATATCACAGTTTCCTAACAAATGACAAGTATCCATATATCTTTGAGTTTCTTTGTATAAATTTGTTTCAATCCTGAAAAATTTAGCAATTTTATGTCAAAAAATTTCCTGAGGTTATTTCAAGTAACTTTTTCCTTATCGAAAATGCAATCCGCGACTTCGTTTACGAGTTATCAACGAAAAACACTGACCAATGATCGCGTACGGCTGACGCCCCGCCCACGCGACCACTGCCGCTGCATCAGACAACCGGCGCGACGCGGCATTGGTCACAAGGGCGGAGCGTCGACCGCACTCGCTCTGCGATTGGTCAGCGTTTTTTGTAAATAACTCATAAACGACGCCGCGGATTGAATTTTCGCTAAGGAAAAAGTTTCTTCAAATGACCTCAGGAACGCTCGTTTCTAGATTTCGAGACATTTTTGGGACACTCTGTAGAACTTAACGATGCGAATGGATAGAACATCGTTCAATGGTATCTATTTATTTCCATACATTCAAAAATAATTACATTTGCCCACATACTCCTCTGCTCTTTTCGATGATATTGTTTTAATGGAGAATAATTTAGCAATTTTAAGGTAGAACAACCTTATAGTGAACATCGTTGAATACTAATCACAAATTAACGAAAGCTTTCCACATAATTCTGAGCTTTTCTCTACACATTGCTCCGAATCAAGAGAAATTCCGCAACGTTAGATAAACACAATATATAATTTAACAATGCAAACAAAAAGAATATCGCCCAACGGTATCAGTTCGTATCGAAAAACAACCTTTCGATAAAATAACAACGGTGCGCGTGCATTTCAGCGACAAACCGCGAAACCGAGATTCGCGGTATTTCGCGAGCCTGCATCCTTCAGTTCGTAAGGAACGACGGTGGACGACCGCGATAGAGGAAGCTGTATCGGCGAACGGGTCCCCGAAGAGCAGTTACCCGGAATCCGCTTCTCCGTCGTCCGTTCGCGAAGATAAAACCGAAACGTGATTTTTCGTCGATCGGAAACAAGGATAACCGGCGGCGTTGCGTCGACGACGGGCGGACGAGCGCGGGTTTGCATTCGCAGTTACGCGCGACGCGTTTGATCGCCGACATTATAAATTCGAGCCGCCTCGGCAGGGCCGGCGGCCGCGACGAAACGCGGGAATTTATGGGACTTTGTTTACGAGCCATTAAAGAAGAATTATATCGGCCTGAAAATCGCGCGAATTGTCTTATCATGCGAAACACCGCGGCCCCGGAGCCCCGCGATGATTTAGTCGAACGCCGCGCGAGAACGCCTCTTCTCCTATAAATCAACGGGGGGGCCCTGTGAAACGGATTTCGACTCTCCGGCACCGGTTCCGGGCGAGAGGCCGCCGCGAAGGGAAAGGACGAAATATAAAATCTCGGCCAAAGGATTGTCACGCTCGGAAAACACAAATATCTGCGCGCCGCTCGGAGCCCGGACACTCCATCACGAATATCGAGAGGTCTCTGAAAGATCGCGCGCGGATCTTTACGATCGCCGAAGAATCGCTGCGTACTTCCTTCGACATTCGATACTGCAAATCTTGTGGAACGTACTGGACAATGGGATTACCGTAGCCGAAGATCCTAGAAAGTTTTAAGCATCGAGGATCGTCGCTGTTTAAACTCGCGCGAATGGCTTCGCGGGCTGGATTTATACTCCGTTCGAAAGCCGCAAATGTCTGTGCAGTGTTTACGTTTGAAAGTAATTGTTTTTGATGCGTCTTCGAGCAGAATTAAATACGATATTTATTTCAAATATAATATAAATTGATTCGTTTACCCGAACGACGAAGTCGGAGTTACGAATGCAAATATTATTGGGGTAGAAATTTACCCTGCGAAGATTTAATTTGATTGAGGGTTAAAGATGAATAATAAAATAATAAAATAATAATAAAATAGTTTCTAAAGATGGTCTATCTCTTCCCGATTAGTTGATCCAGTTTATTTCGTGGGGGTAAATCTAGGGGTAAACAATATTTATTATATAAATAACAATCGTCATTGACGCAACGAGGCAAAAACGTCTTCTAAAAAAGGCTGATTTCTCTCGAAAGATCAATAATATAAGCAACCATTAAAACAGTGGAAAATACCATCAGAATAATGCTTGCTGCGCCCTTAATTTATTTTCGTGCATAACTATATTCATATTAATTATAATTTAATTCGTTCGTTCAAAAGTAAACGAACTAAGAGAATAGAAAAATGTAATAAATCGTGCCCGACAAATGTAAAATTAATTACGCTCTCCAACAAAGCACAGGCACGGTGATCAGTCACCCCACAGTAACCGGCTCCACTATCCTATACCAAGAACCTCTCAAACAGCCAGCAATTTTCCAAACAAATCATTAACGTATCCAAGTAAAGTATCCTAATCGCCACATAACAATCTCTCCAACTCAGCAAATGAAAAGCATCTTCCCGACTGCACTCGGTCTCTTCGAAAAACTCAGCAACGAGTGGGGTCCATTCGATTGAATTGCAGTGTTCGATACCGTGATCGGAATGAAACCGAAATAAACCGCAGCAATTAATCGGAGAGGGTCGAGCTATTGCTGAGGTCCGCTTACGAATCTGTCGCGCGCGCGCACAGAACCGCAAGAATTTGCAAAAGAAAAATATTTTCGAAGCCGCCAAAGCAGCCAGACCCATTAGGCTTAGCAGGGCAGCACGTCGTCGACCTATAGAGAGCGGCGGACCCGAGTTGAAAATGCCAGCGTTACAGCAGCCTCGTTATCGGTGCATTAATATTCCATCCGCGAGCCGGTGGATTTATTGAAGTGGTCCTCAATAAGTTACCGAGCGCATAGCGGGAAAGAAACGTTCCTTCGCGTGCACGCGCTTTACCCTCCGGGATAATTCTCTCTCCTTCTCTCTCTCCCTGTCTGAATTGCGTTCTCTTTTTCTCTCTGAATTTCCCTCTCTTTTCCTCTCTGAATTGCTCTCTCTTCCTCTCTCTATGAATTGCTTTCTCTTTCTCTCTCTGATTTGCTCTCTCTTTCTCTTCCTGAATTTTTCTCTCCCTCTGAATTGCTCTCTCTTTCTCTCTCTCTTTGAATTCCTCTCTCTTTCTCTCTATCTCTGAATTGCTGTCTCTTTCTTTCTTTCTCTGAATTGCTATCTTTCTCTCTCTCTCTCTCTCTCTGAATTGCTCTCTCTTTGAATTGCTTTCTTTTTGTTTCTTTGAGTTGCTCTCTTTTTCTCTCTTTGAATTGCTCTCTCTCTCTTTCTCTCTATCTCTGAATTGCTATCTCTTTTTTTCTGTCTTTGAGTTGCTCTCTCTCTCTCTTTCTCGCTCTCTCTGAATTGTTCTCCCTTTTTTTCTGTCTTTGAGTTGCTCTCTCTCTCTCTCTCTCTCTCTCTCTCTCTCTGAATTGCTCTCTCTTTCTCTCTCTTCCTCTGAATTGCTCTCTTTTTCTCTCTCTCAATTGCAATCTATTTGTTCTTTGTTCTTCTTGAATTCCTTCAGATATGGACTGTATGCAAAAATCAGTCTGCGCATTATTTTGCAATATAAAGTATAATTTCTATTTTAATTTTTGTAACCGTAGCTTCTAGAAACAGGTGAGAATTGAAGTGACGCCAGAGATCTTGAAAAGTGAAACCGTTGATACATCTTCCACGTTAATAATAAACGATTATTAAAGATTATAAATTTTTTCCATAATCCAATATAGTAAATTCTTAATATGCCTAGAGCTTGTAAACAAAATTGCACAATTTAAGAAGAGTAGAGTCTTCTTCGAGTCTCCCGCCTCGTTTTTATAATCGTTGACAATCGGCAACTATAAAAATGAGCCGTGAGGCTCGAATAATCGCATCTCCTTTTTCCAAATTATCCATTTTTGCTCACAAGCTGAAGACAAATTGTAGAGAATTTACTGTAATTCTAATAGCTCCCTTCATTGCTCTGTTTCTATCGCTCCCTTTCTCTTCATTGTTCTCTCTTCCGATTACTCTCTCTCTCTCTCTCTCTCTCTCTCATACACACACTCTCTATTGCTCTGCTCGTCAAGGGTTCGCAGCGTTCCGTTAATTTCTAATTAAACAAGGGAATTTAGTATATCAGAGCCATAGTTCCAGGTCACTCGAACTCCAAGGCAGACTAGGATAGACGGGTCGTAGTCCTGGGACGAGAAGAGAGAGAAAGATGAGAGAAAGGAGAGGAGAGAGAGTGATGAGATGGAGAAGACAGAAGAGAGAGAGAGTGATGAGATGAAGAAGACAGAAGAGAGAGAGCAAGAGAGAGAAAGAGAGAGAGAGTGAGAGTGATGTGATGGAGAAGACAGTGGAAAGAGAAAGCAAGAGATAGATAGAGAGAGAGAGATGTGATGGAGAAGACAGTGGAAAGAGAAAGCAAGAGATGGAGAGAGAGAGAGAGAGAGAGAGCAAGAGAGAGAGAGAGAGAGAGTGATGTGATGGAGAAGACAGTGGAAAGAGAAAGCAAGTGATAGATAGATAGAGAGAGAGAGAGAGAGAGAGAGAGAAAGTGAGGACGAGAGAAAGAGGGAGAGGGAGATGAGAGAAACGGCGAGGCGATAGAACACCGAGAACTCAAGGAGGATCTACGACCTCAATTCTCTGCACTGAAATAGGCCCGTGTCTTCCTGAGGTCAGACTTCGGTACTTCGACCTGCGGAAGCAATATTTCCACGGGACTTCCGAGAAACGGCGAACCCGCCGGCAATTAGTCAGGAAGTGGCTGACAAGCCTCCTCTCCGTGTCTGCGAGGAGGCGAGCTTTCGACGAATTGACCGCCTTTGTGCGCTCGATCGCCGATTCGATATTGCCGTGATCGCCCGCATACCGAGATTAAAGATCCTTCCTTTCTTCTTAATTAATCGGCCGACTCTGTCGGCGGCGAATCATCGCCGGCCGGGCGTCCGATCAATCGAGCAAAAGGATTCTCAGGATAGACGGATGTTCTTTCGGGACGATCGAGATCGAGAACCCGACGAGTATTACGGGAAACCAAGGCGGATATGATGCTTGGAATCTCGGCTATGGGAATGAATTTGAACGGATCCTGGACTGGCTGTTTCATTTAGCTTGTTCGATTTAACCCCTCGACTCCCCCCCACGTAATATCTTGTCGGACTCTTTACGAAGATCTCGAACGCGATCCATTAATTCGAAGCATAATTTCTACAATTTATTATCTACAATTTTTCTAACTTTCTCGACATTTTTTTCTAATTTTCTCCTAATTTAAACATGGGGTATAAATGACCTGACTCGTGTACGAATTTTTCAGCAATTTATTCATGCGCAGAATTGTTATTTTACACAAAGATAACACCATGTTTCTTACAAACTATTCCATTTGTTTATCATTTCCTAATTAAATCGTCAACGGAAATTGGAACTCGCATACTAATTAATACTCTATAGACATACATATTATTCAGATTAATTTCATTGCTAAAACGAATGAAAAGAGTTATATGAACGTAAAAGGAAGAAGTCGCTAAAAAGAGACGAAACAATCAGTTTAACGCAAACAGAAGAAGCCGAAGAACAAGAAGAAGCATCTCAAAAGAAACCAAAATAATAAAATTAACGAAAAATTTATTCAACAGAAAAGCTGATATTCGAACAGCAATTTCTCCAGCTCTGGGCCCAAATGGACCCGGCCACCGCAGTCCGTGGGACAAGGAACAGACCTGTAAGAAAATTCGCGAATCAACGATAACAATAATTAACATCCGATGAAAATGTTCCCAGATTTCGCTGGCAACGGGTATTACGAAACAATCGCATAGTTTTACGAGCGGCGAGGGCTATTGTTTACGTTATCAATTTCCCGGGGAATCGGGTTCTCTTCATCGGGGCCTGGCCGTTCCCACGCGAATCAGAACCGTATTTTTGCGTAAATGGAACGCGGCGGGCTAGACCCGGCAGAGCTACGTTACTCCGGCGCGGCGTCGATACAAAAGGAGAATTTATCGCCGATAGGCCAGAGATAGATGCGAGCAAAAAGGCCGCAGCATGATCTGCGCATATCCACGGGTAGGCACGCGTGTGTCGGTTATTAATACCCGCAAATTATAAATAATGTCGCCGGCCGGGCTCACAAATCAACGTTCCGCGATACCGAACGTGGCGCTATCGTCTCGTCGACGGATCGAAGGATTTAGAGTAATCGAAAAGCCGATTTTTTTTATTGGCGTTTGTTGGACATCACAACATGTTAATTGGGAACGACGGGATATTTCGAATTTATTCGAATTTTGAATATCTCGAATTTATTCGAATTTATTCGAATTTATTCGAATTTACTCGAATTTATTCGAATTTGCTCGAATTTATTCGAATTTTTAATATACTGAATATTTTGAATATTTCGAATTTAATCGAATTTATTCGAATTTTGAATATTTCGAATATTTCGAATTTTGAATATTTCGAATATTTCGAATTTTGAATATTTCGAATATTTCGAATTTATTCGAATTTCAAGTATGTCGAATTTGCACAGTTTAGCTTCACCCCACTATAACGCTTTTTTATACATAATATGCTAAGGATGTCAGGATACACCGAAGAAAACTATACTAAATGATATATTAAATTAAATAAGAAACAAATGTATTAAATATTGTATTAATATATAATATATTGAATAACGAACAAATAAACGTCGAGAAGTTTCATTAGATTTTCTTGAAATATCCCTGAACGAGTTTCTGGATCTATAAAAATCTGATCATTTTCTCTCGTAAAAATCACTTGAAAGCGATGCGAGCCGACAGAAAAAACCTGCTCAAATTAAACGATTTTTATATATTTCTATGCTTCGAATGCCCAACATTTCAATCCACGGTTTTAATAAATCACGCAAACATTTACGTAACTGTGAAACAACAGACCACAATTTCCAGATAAAAATTTGCACAATAAATGCGGCAGAATTACATCTTTTCGAAAACGATGAAAATGATAAAAAATAAAAACAGACTGAAATAGATTAAAATAAATCAACGATGAAAATCGCGCGACATTGCAGAGAGCCAATAAAAATGAATCATTCCCGCGATATTCCCGAGCTAAGCTACGCAAATTGTAATTTCCATAAAGACCTATAGAAATCTGATAATTTTCTCTCGCAGAAAATTCACTTGAAAACGGCGCGGCCGTAGGGAGGATACTCGGTTAAATGGTTTTCGAGAAACGATTACTATGGCGGATAGAAGATGGTGGAACGACGAGGGGCGCGAGATGGAGCCCGGTTCCACGCGTCCGGCTCCGATCGAAAACTGAAACCCGTGGGAGTGGATCCCCGCATTAAAACCCCTTCCACGGGAATGTACTGCTTTTGTAGAAAATGGTTCGTTGATAATATCGAAGCCGAGTAATATCGATACCGGTATCGCCTTCCGGCTCGCCGGAGCTAATCGTACGTAGAAAAACGGGAGACGGCGGGTTTAATCTTGACAAAACATTAAAACCAAAAAGAAAATGCTGAACGGTACTTGCTCTCGATATTCCTACCGTTCGGACGATGCGACGTGAAAATGGTAAACGGAGGTTCGCTCGACGGGCACCGCGTTCCGTATCTGTCTCGACGCCATCTCGCACGGCTTTTTTATGGATTCTCGGGTTTTGGATCTGGACAGAGGAATAAAAGGTCAGTATGATAGAGATATTTGTTTCAATCGTTTGCGTGCGTTTTATTGTTCGGAAAAGTAATAAATAAACCGCCGATCTTTGTGCATTTGTGCACGGTATGTATGCAAGTTTTTTAAATGCAATTAATGTGGTGCATATTGGTAGAACTTATTTGTATTAACCGTGGTGTTTACATTTGTATTAACCCTTTGTGTTAAACACTCGCAGCTAGTTTAACTTCAAAAAATTAAGGCATTTATTCCGACCCATAGTAATTTCGTTTCGCGTGATTTTTTTTGTACTTCCATTTTTAGCAGCTCTGTAAATATACAGCAAATTAATAATGCGAGAATTGCTTTGAAAAATGATGCGGCAACTTTTATATTAATATTCTGTGTTCACTATAAGGAACTTTTTAATTGGTGAAAAATATCTTTTCTTTCTTCTTCTATTACATTGAAAAATCATTGAGAAAGATCTGTAATTAAATCAAGGATCTCAGGCGTTTGTTCATTCTAGATAAATAATAAAATGATCGGAATTATGGCCACCGATTTTAACCTTTTTTTAAATTGTTAAACCTTATCGAAACATGCACAAATAAACCTTGTAAATGAGACTGAAAAGGGTGTTATAGTTTCATCGCAGCAAAATCCCACCGCAATTTAAATTAGAACACCCCCTTAGGGGGTGCGTCTTCCGCATCGATTGCAAGAAACAGGAATATCGCAAAGCGATGCAAAATACAGTAAATTCTCCCTAATTTTCCTTCGGCTTGTAAACAAAAACGGACAATCTCGAAGAAGGAGATACGATTGTTCAAGCCTCGCGGCTCATTTTTAAAGTTGCCGGTCGTCGACAATTATAAAAACGAGGCACGAGGCTCGAATAATGTTCACAATAATATTGTAACATTTTATACAACATTACATATATATTATACAATATTTAATACAATTTTACGCAATTATATCGTACGTATATTATAATGTTCGCAAGCTGAAACAAAACTCGGGAGAATTTACTGATTTACGAAAGGCAACTGGCGCCAATACATAGAACACACCACGTTGCCAAAAAAGGATGCGAAACAACATCGCCCGGATCGTCGAGTCCGTCGCGCAACGCAAACCATTTTTTCCGGATCAACCGGTTCGCGAGAACCCCAGCCAACGAACTTCCCTGACGTCGCCGCGAAGTTTTCCCGTTTCGCGGATCATTCCGAGCTCGCCGCGAATTCAGCGGAGGATTAGGACGCGGCAACTGCAGAAGAAGAATCCCGGTTTATGTTTCGCGAAGCGTCGCGATAAAAGGATTCCGCAGCGGGGAGGGAGGGCAGCCGCCGGCACGGCAGGAGGAAAACAAGACATCGCCGCGGTCGACAAATCGGACGTCGGACGTCCGACGTCCCGTAGTTCCCGGAGGACCTGCTCGCCGAACTTTCGCTCGTAATTGCGCGTCGAACGTCCTTCGAGGAACGATCCTCGGAGCTGGACCAATAAGTTCGGAGTGCAGGGATCGGGAAAGAGGGACGAGCAAATAGCCGTGGAGATGCCGCGGCGCGATAACGGACGGCCGCGTCGCGGATCTTGTCTCTCGTTGTCTTCGGCTTGCGACAAGGCTTGCGGCGGGACGCGCGCCGGGACGCTCCTGGATGCGAGAAGGAGCGAGCGGAGCGCTGTCAAACAGATTGAAATCAACGGGAACCGACTTCTATTTTCTCCTCCGCGCTGCTGTGCCGCAGCCAGATCTGAAATGAAAATCTGTGGCCCCGCGAGCGAGGAACCGCGAGATAATTCAGCGGCTCCGGGGGGAGTGGGGGGAACAGACTGAGACGGAGAGAAAGAGGGAGAGGCGGATAGGTTGAGAAAGTTAGGGGGCGAAGTGAGAGGGAGAGAGAAAGATGGAGACAGAAATACGGGGAGGAATAGACGGAGGAAGAGAAATAGAGATAGAGAAACGGACGGAGACAAAGACGGATAATGAGGGGAATAGGAGGCGACGGAGACGGGCGAAGAGAGAAATAGACGCAGGAAGAGAAACGGGCGGAAATGGAACAAGAGAGAAATAAATAGGGGCGGAGAAAGAGAAACGGAGATGGAGAAAAAGATAAAGGAGAGTAAGAGAGATAAATAAACAGAGATCGATAATAAAGAGAAAGAGAAAGAGTGAATGGAGAAAAGGAGAGAGAGAGAGAAAAATAAATAGAGGGAGATCAAAAATAGAAAGAGTGAGTGAGAAGGAGAGAAAAAGAGAGAGAAATAAATAGAGATCAAAAATAGAGAAAAAAAGTAAGTGAAGAGAAAGAGAAAGATAAATAGAGAAAGATCAAAGATAGAGAGAAAAAAAGAGTGAGTGAAGAAAAGGAAAGAGATAAATAAATAGAGATCAAAAATAGAGGAAAACGTAGAGTGAGTGAACAGAGAGATAAAAAATAGAGAAAAAGAAAGAGTGAGTGAAGAGAGAGATAAAAAATAAAGAAAAAGAAAGAGTGATTGAAGAGAAAGATATAATTGAGCGCAACATGTCTGCTTTGTAAAATATTGAAATGATATGGCAAACGAAAGTTGTAGATTTTTAAATTATTATGCTGTGTGCTGAGACTAGACTGGGATTTTTAAGAACTTATTCTACTAGTGGATCACTTTCAAACTTTCCAAGATGTTAAGAATGAGAATCAATTTTTTATTTCACTACTGTTTATAGCAATCAAGATAGAGAATTTTTATTCTGCGAAATCAGCAGTCTAATTATAACTTTGCATATCAACGATCATCAAACGAGCCCTTGAAAGCAGAAATGGTATAAGTGAAAGTTAATTTGTGAATAACGAGGGATGAATCAAATGTTCTGTAAAATGCAATAACATCGAAGAATCGTTTCGACTCTTTTATGAAAGTCACTTTGAAACTTTAACTTAAAATGATTTTAAAAAATCAAGTGGAACATTGAATCATATATACTTTAATATTTAATATTAATAATAATTTATCAATAACAAATTTATGAATAATAAAACTGTTTATTAATAATAAAAACCAGCAAACAAAAATCGACCTGCACCGTGTTAGCTTCAAGGCGGCTCAAATCAGTCTCACCCTCTTCAGACAAACCACGAGATCGTGAAACGTCCCATATGACGGGATCCGGCGGGCACCGCCGATTTTTCCGAACCACCCAGTACACCATGAATCGCGAATCTGAATATGCACAAGTTACATTAGTCGCAGCGAGTAGCGTCAAAGGATCGAGGCATTCGGGTTGAAATTACTCGGGCCACTTGGGCGAGCGTTACTCTCTCGCGCGCGAGAGTTCCTCTGTGAAAATTTAATCGAAAGTTCCTACGGCTAGGAAATGAAAGTCGAAGGCAGAGATACGGACGAGAGAAGAAGAAAAAAAAAAGAAAGGAAAGGAAAGAGAACGTGGCAGAAGGGCCGTGGGGGGTAAGGCGACGTTGAAACACGACGAATAACGCGTTCCGCCGAGGAAAGAAGCGAAACTTGTAAGTTCGCGGATATCGAAGGCTAGAAAACGATTTACTGGTCGTAAGAGCGCGGGACTTCGAAGTTGAGGGCGGCCCGCGATTTTTTCCCTCCCGTTCGTTCTTTTTTTTTCTCGAAATTCCTGTCCTCGAGTCTGGCTCCCGGATTATATAAAAATTTCCGCCATAACTGGAAACTCTGTCGACGCTCACCCCCGCCCCGCCCCCCAACCCCCGTGTCAGAGTCACGGAAAAAAACGCTTACCGGACAGATTCGCGCGAGCTAAAGCCCTCTTCCCTCTCGGATTTTTTACCCGGCTAGAATTCTATCTGATAACGGAAAACCTTTTTTGCCCTTCTACGTCTTTCACCCAGATTTTTCCTCCTTGTTTTTCACGCGCGAAACAATAAATACTGGAATCCGGTGCAATCGCCCCCTCGTTTCTCCCGTACGTCGTGATCGTCAACGAATTTCCACGCGAGAAAGAAAATTTATATTTATTGTAATATTGACACTTTGACTGCCGATAATGAAATTACTTAAAATTTAATTTCTATGTTAGTCCATAAAAATTTCTTAACTTTATTAACCCCTTGCGGTACCATTATCATCTTCACAGTTACGACGATTAAATTTTTTCGACTGTAACATAGTCTAATAATTTCATAGGGTAGGAAAAAATTGATATTTATACAGTATGCCTACGTTTATTTCAGCGTTTAAACATTAATGACGGGAGAACTGAATTTTATTTCGTTTTCAGAAAACGGAGAAACGTTCATACTGAACAGGTCATTATTAGAAATCACCATCGCGAGTCAGACTCGTCGAAGTATGTCAAGGGGTTGATTATGTGCGGAATAATTAAATATATTTAATAATTAAATGATGCTTTCCGAACACTTTGGTCACGTTTCATCTGGGTGCTACTAACATACTCGAAACTCTGGGTAATTTATGTCACACCCTCTGAATAATTTCTCACCTCGAATTCTGTTCAGAACGTAACAACGTCAATTTTGCTTTCGACGCTTTGAACTGCGAGCACGTCATTTTAATTCGCAACTCTCATAGTCGTGTAAATATTTGAGCAATTTCTGGATAAACGTTTACGTATGAAACGCGGCGGAATAAAATTTCTTTTCGAAAACAGTGAATGTGACTATAAAATAAAATATAATAAATAGTATATAAATATAATATGGTAAATAGTATACATATAATAAAATACATCAGTGCACACAATTACGCGACGTCGCAGAGAACAAATAAAATAAATCGTCCTCTCGACATTCTCAAAACAAGCTCCAAAAATTATAACTCGCCTAAACCCAGTCTAAAAATTACACCTCCCGCTAAAAAAAAAACTCCCCAAAAAGCTCTTTCTCCTATCGATCACTGGACAATCGCGTCGAAAAGCTCGACTTCCAAATGAAAAAGCTTCGCGGAAGCGCGTATTCACGAGGAAATGTTAAATTCCCGTCGATGTAAACACCGGCGCGCAATTTTCATTCGATTTTATCGGCACTTCGTGTTCCCGTAGGCAGCGGTGAATGGGTTTTCTAAATATACCCCGGAAATCAAGCAATAACGGTGCAAATGGAATTCATCGGAATTTCGGTGAAATAAGTGACAACCGCTATTGCAGCGCGGCGGGCAGAGCGGACAAGCGCGCGCGTTTTCCGTTGCATCGAGTGATCGAGGAGCAGCTTCGATCGAACGTTTACAGGTTATCCCCGGTGTTACCAGGACGCAGGGATATCGAAGGTCCCAGCTGTAACTACCGCGATCGTAGTATAATACAGCCGGCTTACTTGATCCGCGCGACGCAAGACGCGCGCTTAATCCGCGTTTGACGCTCGCCTAGCCTGTTGGCTAGGCACAGACGAGCGTGCGATATTGCGCCAAACCGAGCAATTACTGTCGGTAATCTCGCTAATAGAATTCCAATATGCGTGCCAATTGAACCGAGGCGCCATGTGGCCGTGCGGGCGTGAATCTACAGATTGTGCGCGCACGACGAAACCCGTGACACGATTTAGCCATTAACTATGCCGCTCCGCCGCTTTACTTCGATCCGCTTCTTTATGCGTTCTATCATCTGGAGCACGCTTTCTGGGACGCGGATTTCGCTGTTATATTTAAATACCGGGAGATTAATTATCGACGCGAGATACCGGTCATTTCTACCGGTAGCGCCAAATTTCGGGCTGCCGTGAATTGCTCTGTGCTAGTCCTGCGCCTATGTAATTCACTGCTACGCCGATGCTAAGGCTCGACAGAGTCGGTCACGCGTGTGATGCGGCATTGCGTTTACAACTGGGTACATGAATCGTGGCATGTGGCCTCTGAATTGCCTCGAGTCGTGTCACATGGCCTCCGAATTGCCTTCGAATCGTGTCACGTGGCCTCCGAATTGCCTCGAATCGTATCACGTGGCCTCCGAATTGCATTCGAATCGTGTCACGTGGCCTCCGAATTGCCTTCGAATCGTTTCACGTGGCCTCCGAATTGCCTTCGAATCGTGGCAACAAATTAGAAATAAAAAAATTAAGACACAATAGCATTATTATGTATTCGTATTAATGTGCGCCGGCATGCTGGTCGCAGTCTTTTTTGCCGACTGGCCCGAGTTTCTATAAAAACGAGCTGCTAGGCCCAAAGAATCGAATCTTATTATTCTCTGCCGGTTTTAATTCCGATCATTTCGAACATTCTCTAGGAGAATTTACTCTAATTTCTGAAACAAGATTCCGACTATGGAACTGTGAATCCACTGAGAAATCGAGACGATGATTCGTGGATTTTCGATCGGTACAGTAAATTACAGTAAAATACAGTAAATTCTTCCCGATTGTTCCTCGGCTCGTAAACAAAAGTGGACGACTTGGAAATAGGGGATACGATTATTGCGCGCATTATATGAGCCTCGTGGCTCATTTTTATAGTTGCCGTTTGTCAACAATTATAACAACGAGACGCGAGCGGTTATTTTAGGTTATTTGACATAACCTCAAATAATCGTATCTCCTCTTCTCAAATTGTCCACTTTTTTGTTCAAGAGCCGAAGAACAATTAGAGAGAATTTACTGTAAGAGAAAAGAGAAAAGAGAAAAGAGCACGTGAAATAAAACTAAATTGCATCACATGTTCGATAGAGCGAAGCTTTATACTGCAGGGGAATCAACAGAAGCTACAAATCATGGTCGGTTTTCAATAGAGAAACGAAATAAATCGACGAAACTTGCGATAAAACGAGCGTTCACTATTATTGCCGACATCGAACGTTTTGCCAAGCCATTTCGTTTACCGTATCGAAAACACGAGCATGATTTGCAACTTCCGGCGACTCCTCTGCGAGTATAAGCTCCACTCTATCTAATTATCTTTGCGTTCTTAATTTATCAAATGAATTACGAAATGCTTTGTCAACTTATTTATTGAAATAATTATTTTAATGTTATTTCGTCGATAAAATCATTTTCCTGTACCACGATTCGTGAAAATGTAAAACTGATATCGATCCTAAATAATATTAAAACCGAATAATTAAATAACATTTAAAACCGAAAATCATGAACATTATTAACAATAATTTTCGTACCCGTTTGTCAGGTATAAAACCACAGAAAAATAAGGACTAGCTAAAAATGTGGACTACACATCTATTATAATATCAAAAAAATGATAAATATGGAGGCCTAAGTCAATAATCGACGTAAAACTAAACCCAGAGTCTTAAAACTATTTCTGAGGAGCATAAAAAGCAAAGGTTCCAATTAGGAATCTTTTTTAATTATAATTATTCGGTCCTCCCGAAATTAAACGAAATTAAAAGACAGCGCTTCGTTATTTATTTGATCCTGGCTCCCTTAAAACTTGATAGACCAGGCACGAAATAAAACGAAGCGAGAGGTCTGGTGAATGCACAGTGCAATGGTATCAAGGAATCGAGGTAATATACGGGGAGTCGGATAGGATCCCACCTCGTTAATTGGACTTGGTACGATGATGCTGCCGCGCGAATTGTTCGCCACGAAATTACCCCGATATCTCGTCGTTGCCGTTGTTTTGTACGGTGCTGAAACGTTATCTGTGTCCGCGCGAATTTTCTTTCATCGGGTTCGTTACGATCTTGCAGCGACAGTTAGACCGTTAACACGAAACACTGGGCGAAACGAACCAGCGACCGGACACACACCGGTCATAACTATCGCGGAAGCGCGCGAAAATTTCGCCGCCATGCATTAGGTCTACCCGTTCTATTTTAACCCTTTGCACTCGAGCGGTGACTCTGAGGCACCATTAAAATTGTTATATCACGTTCCAAGATAATTTTTATATTATAAAAGTCTAGACGTAAGAAATTGTTAAGAGTCTAATTGTACGAGTCGCAAGACTATAAATTTCGTACGCATAAAATGCACTTTGTCATATAAGATGGAGATACCATAAGTCGGAAAAATTAATTTAGATTTACAGTTAAAATGACTTCGAGTGCAAAGGGTTAAAGATCTCATTCGACGCGTTAAACGTCGAGCATCAGCTCGAAAAATGTCAACTATATCGGACTCGTTTAATTCATGAAATTGAAACTAAAAGGATAAAAATTTTGCCAGAGTAAATATTATTAGTTCAATTGATTCGTGTTCGAAAAATCCTGGTGGCATCCGGTCTGTTCAATATATTACGATAAAAATGAATTTCAAGATCTAATAACGTATTTTCCCTTATAATATAAATTCTTTATGCTGGAGGGAAATATAACTGACTTTGTAGCAGCAAATATTGTGGTGAGCAACAATTTAAGTTATATTTCAGAGATTTCATAGTCATCGATATTATTAAACTAAGTAGAGAGAACAGTGATGACAAAATTTATTTCAGATTTTTAAATCAGATGAACATTATATTTTGAGAATCTGCTGAAATATATTTTATCAATCTTTAAATAGTACTTATTTCTCAAGCATATATCTAGCTACAAAATAATGGTAATGGAAATATGTAATCTCGTTTAAGAAAATATCGATGACCGTGAGATTTCGAAAAATATAATCATTACAAAAATTGTTTGTCCTTCATAATATTTGTCCTATCAAGTTTTCTTCCGAGAACTTTTTCTGTTGTCAATTATAAGCGAGATATTTAAGATACTTAAATTAGGGATAATTTCTGGCATAAATGTTGTTATTTTGCGTGCTTTCTATATCGTCATCGGTAATCAATTAATTACTTGCTTTTTAATACTGAAATGATACGTATACTTGGTAGAAAGAATGATGGAAGAAAAGAATGATCCGTGTAAGCACGGATATCTTATAAAAATGGGTAATACTTTCCGATGGATCTAACCAAAAAAATAAACGTACCGCTCCAAAACGAAATTTGGAGTGAACGGGTACTAAATGTTACGTGTCTCGTGAGGATTATTAACACTATCGGACCGTATAATAAATTTCAGGCCGATTCATTGCACAAATTACATTTAATTGTGTCCAATTAAATCAACGGTCCAATTAAAATCGAGGCATGAAGAACTCATTACGATTTATTGAACCGGCGCTAACGATCATTTTGATTTTTCCTGGTCGATGTACAAATAGTCGACGATATTATTTCACAGGAATAATTTGATGTATTGTATCGTCGCTGGGATTTTGATAAATATCGAACATATTAACAAGAACATTAATTTCCTACAGTTACCAATGGGTAATGGTCAAATCAACACAGATGCGAACATTCATGGACATTCGGTACATACGCTCTATAAGTTTCATGTGTTAATAGGCTAATACATTTTGTTTGCTTAATCCGAAATTACGATTACACCTTGCCGAACTCGAATATTTTCCTAAGAAAGGTCTGTAAATGTTTAAAAGTGATCTTCACTGTATACTTATGAATGTTTAGGCAGTTCATTGACTAGTTGGTGGGGATTCACCATTGTCGTATTGGCTCTTATTCTTTAGCAGATAACCGGCTAGAAAGTTTATGGGATCGGCTGGTCTTTCCTTGGCTAAACTCGACAGCGCCTGCAGCAGGATCGGCACTACCGTTTGATCTAAGTATTGCCTCGTTGGCAAAGATTGCACTTCAACACGTGACTTCTTTGGCGTTACACCAGACAAATCGGAATCTTTATTCATTGCTAGTAGCCTCTGGAACAATGAAAGAAAATACAATTGTTAAATGGTATCAGCACCTCTCTTTCTCTCTGTTTCTTTATACATCAGGGTCGGTATGAAAAACATTTATAGAATGACTCATTTAAAATCAAAATTTGTTTCAATAATAAATGTGAAGGGATAAAAAGGAACAAAAATAAAATCATTGTTAAGTCCCATTTCATTTCCACTGAAATGGAGATGCTTTTTAAAGTTAGAACCGTATGAACACCGTCTACGTGTCTGCTTCTGCACGTCAGTCTACTCCTACGGATACTTTTATAAATATAGACAGAAATACGATTTTGTTTACATCGAAACTGTTCTACAAACATCCAAGAATATTAATTAATCGCTTTTCTCCGTGAAAATTGATACGTAATACGGATATACAACGCTTTGTCACTGTACAAATACTTTCTCAACAAATTGCATAAAAACACGAGAACCGTTGCAATAAGCGAAGAATCAATCGAAGTAATCACGCGAATTTCACAAACGATACGTACACAGATCAACGAGAACAACAAACTTATATTTTATCATAACAGCTGTCCGGTTGACTGGCGGGAAACGTAGTTTTAAAGCCGGTTCTCACAGGCGAGAGATTACTTTCAACGAATTTTCAAGGATCTTATCGCGAGATCGCTTTCACACTAAGAGAACGACGTGTTCGCGCGGATCTATATCGACGCGATTTGGGCGCGTGCAAATCAGGATGAAATCGGTGTGCGAGTACACCGTATAGATTTATAGGTTAACGGACTCACTTGCGCTGCTTCGCTCAGGACATTGTGGAGGGGTTGTGCGGGCATCGCAGGCTCGGTTCTCTCCTCGGTCGTGTTCTCTGCCGTTAGGAGATTAACAAATTAATTTGCATCGCTGGTAGGACGAGTTTCACGGACGAAACGGATCGTCCAGCAGCTCTTATATTAAACTATAAAAAGCAAAATAAACGGATACCTACCACCGCCGGACGCCATCGCGCAAACAAGTGCCGCCACCAACTGCAGCGAGTTATCACGGCACGAGCGCTATTCAAATGTTGCCAAACGCGCTTCGTGCCCGCTCCTTATCTTTGCAAAAATACTGCGCCGCCCGTAAACGCGCGAACCGATATGCCGTTGCTTTCGTATTACCGTTCGGAAAGCCTTTGAACACCGTGTTCAATATTTCCGGGATTTTAATTTGCAGCCCGGTCACGTTGTTTAAGAGTTCGTATCGCGACAACGGTTGAAGGTCATACGTTATTTTGGAATTTTGTGAGCCGAAGAACTCGTTGCGAACTTCGCGATATTTTCACCGTGTCCCGATAATGCTTCGAAGTATATTTTGGATATAAATTTGCAGCTTGAACGATTAATTATTTAATCAGACATGAAGCAAACGCGGGGCCTGGTTGCATAAAAAATCGAACGTCGGATCAAATGAGCGCAGTAACAGTTATTTTACTGCTATTTCTCTAATTTCGTATAGAAAAGATCCAGAGTTTTTTTTAGGGACTAATTACATGATTCAAAAGCGTATAGTTGAAACAATGGTTGAGAAATATAATACATGCTTATGGCTGCGTTCGGTATAAAAATAAGCGCCGAACTCGGTCCACTGAACAGCTCTCAACTGAACAGGTCGGAGGTGGAGCAAAGAATCCTCGTGCCAGCAGATGTTCTTTTTTTTGGTTTTGTTTATTTAACGTAAAGTTAGACGCTACGACTTTGGTACAAAAACATAAAACAGTGGTACTGAGGAAACGGTGTACTTGCGAGCGGATCCTCGAGTCCCTACGAGCGCGGAGAAATACGTGTATCGTTGTATGCGAATATGCGAACTTACGGCCAATCGAAAGGCGAGCACACGGGGGAGGTGAGATGGGATATGGGGTGGCATAGAACTGAACCATAGAGCGAAAAATCACGCGAACGTCTCGATGGTCTGCTTGCGAATTAACCGAGAGAAACGAAGAAACGAACACGCGCCCCGCCGAAGGGTGAAGCTCGAAGAACCGCCCCGCTATCTGCACGAAACCGAACATCGATGATATTCCCAATGATGATCAAGCATAATCAATATATATATAGTATATGTATAGAAATGTGTATGTATAATATATAACGCGGACGGGCGGCACCGACCGTTCAAAGTTCACAGCATCACGGAAACGAAATCTCTGATAAAAGAGCAACATCGAACCTCTTCCACAAGTAAAAACGATTCCAGATCGATCACACAAAAACCATAAAACATTAATTAAAACGTGCTTACGTGTTTAGTCCCCGTAAGAATGGATAAATATATATATATATGTATATGTATGTATGTATAGGTAGGAGAAGCTAAATTGGCGAACCGTGGCCGCGCGGCCGATCACGTTTCAATTCGTCCGTTAATCGTTTCTTAGCGTTTCAATGAATAAATCGCAATCGGTTAATAATATCGAATAAGTTAAATATCCGCCGGTTTTCACTCTTATAATCATATACGTTCGTCGTACGCGTCGCCGATTAATTCTTTCATGCGGGTCGAATAAATCCCCCGGGAAGCTTCAAAAGCGAGAAATCACCGCGTTAAGTCACGCGTGAGTTAAAACGTGATATACAATTACATGGGTAAGAGGGGTGACTTGGATACGGCTACATTTAAAGGATGGTAGAGCGCGATCGTAACACATACACGAGACACGAGACTTTTGCGCAGCCATTAAAAATCACATCGATGAGTAAAAATGCGCGTCGGCGAGACGAGTCGCAAGCCAGCGATGGTTATCCGATCCGTTAAATTAACGTGGCCCGCGCCCGAATTGCGATAGCGGGTCGCTCTTTCGTCGTTTTAGAAACTCCGTGAGATTTTTACGAGAAGACAATGGAAGAAGACAGCCGATCGCGGACGAAGCATCCCGGCACTGCCGTCCTCGTCAACGAAGAGGGCACTTCCTCGCCCGCGAAACACGCTCGCGCGACTGGCGTGCCACTCGAGCATCGCCTCGGCAAATAAATGCGACACCTAGACATACCTACTTACAACGTATGTGTATGAACGTCAATATATATATATTTGTGTATATATATATATATAGATCATTTTTCGTATATACCTAAGTAGTGTTATCATAAAAACGAGCTATGAGACACGCGCCGCAGCCTGCATTCGAGCGCGCGCGTCGAGCGAACGGAGGAATCTGGTGCCCTGTGAAATCACGAAATCGTTCTCGTCTACCGTTTATCTAAGTCCGACAATTTCTCTGCTCTTTCAATGGCCTACGTGTGTGTATGTATGTATGTGTGACTGCTAATTATCGCTTAATTCGGAGAGCTCGACGCGCGGTCGCCGTACAACGAAAGCTCGACGCGGCGCACCTCGCGACCATATCCGTCCGGCTTAGGTGCTACTTACTTACGATCTAGAAAAAACGGTACCTGTTGCTCGGATTGCTTAAACGTTATATCATCGTCGCTTAATCGTTAGTCGATCGAGATTAGCTTTGCGGGAATATATGTTGTGTGTACAGCGGACTAAATATCATATAGGACGATTAAAAATCGACAGCGAGCGTGGTGTGCTTTCGGTGTCTGTGTATGCGTCGTGTTTGCGACTGTTCTCCCGAGTGTAACGTGTCTGTCTGTCTGTCTCTGTTTGTCTCTGTCTCTGTTTACTATGTAATGTTATCCGTGTGTTCGTGTGCCCTTGCTTGCATGAGATATTTGATCAGCGAGTCTGCTCTCGTTGTTGTTAATTGGTTGTTCGTTCTCTCTCTCTCGAAGAGGGAAAAAGCGATCTTGCTCGCTGTTTTAATTGGTACGACGACGACGAAGACGACGACGACGACGACGACGACGACGATCCACGCGATCGCGAACCGTCGCGAAACTGTCGGGAAACATGCTCTGCTGTCATGCTCGCTCTGCTCTCCGCGACGCCGAGACTCGAGGTCGTCGATCACCGATTATGGGGGGACACAACCTTCGTTACGAAATTATAAACCGTATATACCGTATGTATATGTATAATATCATAATAATATACGTATGCATGTATGTATGTATGTATGTTTTCTTTTTTGTATGTACGTATAATATCATATGCCTGCGGGGAGCGGCAGTGTGGCACAACCATGACTTAAAAAAGCGAGTAACTAATATATTATTCTCGTGTGTATGTGTATGTATGTGTGTGTGTGTTGGTTTCCCGTGACTCGTGACGCTTATTAGCGACAATCGTAACCTAGGACATCTCGCGGAAACCCACGTTTCGTGTGTGTCTGTCCGTCTCCCTCCCTCTCTGTCCCACGTGTTCGTCTGTGTGTGTACGTGTACGCGTGTACGTCTGTTCGTAGAATCGTGTGAAAACGCGGAAAATTCATTGTCGCCGAGAAGCACGCGTCGCGTTCCGGATCCTCCGTCGCGGCGCCGACGATCGACGGTGACGAACAATGCCGGGCGTCTGTTCGCCGTCGTCGACGACGATCGACGATCGACGATCGCCGCGATCGAGCGCGTTGTTCACCGCGCCCGCCCCGTTTGCGCGTGTGTATTTTACGTAGATGTTCCCCTCCGTCCGTTTCGCCCGTGAAAATTACGGCAGTCAAGAGAATTTGGCAGTTTCGTCGTCCGGCCTTTGTCGACGATTGAGCAACGATCAAATGAGCGATCGAACGACTAAGAAGAAACGCGAGATCTCGAACCGAGGCGAAGGCCAAGAGATAGCCCGGTGTAAAAAAAACGATATGGTCGTGGACGAGGGACGGAGGTACGGTCCCATTGGTCGCTGGGGCCCCGGTGACGCGGCCGTCGATCACGGCCGATCCCCGATCGTCGGGATCTGTCGCGTCCCGTGCGATCCGGACGCCGAATCTACCCTAACACGCGCGGCGACGCGGCTAATTCATTTAAATGATAAATCGTTGCAAACTCGTTCCGCTTCTCTCGAGTCTTCGGCCGCTGGCGACGAGAGAGACGGAAGACCTCGGAAGTTGGTGATTTACAGATTACACTGCCACAGTATCGTAGGGTGTGAAGTGTCCCCCGTGACCGCCGTGGCTGGCGCCGGTTTGCCGGCCGGGGGCTTCGTGTCTGCAACATGCAGTTCACATTTTTAATATCCTCCTAGCTAATCGGTGCTCTCGGCTTTCCTTCTCCTTGGATGAACGGTAGCGGTCTATAGCTGGACTGCTCGATTCGCGCTGAAAGGGTGCTTGCGATACGCTCGTGCTCTCGATTTTGCGATTCAGGGTCAGTTTTGTTCATTCGGGTTTCGTCGAGGCGATTGGCGGACTGTTAAGGCGAATTTTTGGCGCGGTTCGCGTTGCACATCGGTGACCACTGCGGAGATCAAATTAATAGAGAGTAATAACTTTTTTATAATTGGACTAAGTGACTTGAATTTTGTTTAGGTGATAGAGCGGTTAGATTACTAGATGATGACTGAAATGCCTTTTTTTAATTTTGCTATTACTTGGGGTGACAAAGAAAGATGAGATTTATAATTATTAGATTTATAAATATTAGATTTTATGATTATTAGATTTTATAATTATTAGATTTATAAATATTAGATTTTATGATTATTAGATTTATGATTATTAGATTTTATAATGATTAGATTTTTTTATGATTATTAGATTTTATAATGATTAGATTTTTTTATGATTATAAGATTTTATAATTATTAGATTTATGATTATTAGATTTTATAATTATTAGATTTATAATTATTAGATCTATGATTATTAGATTTTATAATTATTAAATTTATGATTATTAGATTTTATAATTATTAGATTTATAATTATCAGATTTTATAATTATTAGATTTATAATAAAATTTTCAGCATGCATATAAGTCACCGAGATCTAAAGACGAGAGTTTTTTATTGTTTTTTGTCGTTCCAAGTAATAGCAAGATTTAAGAAAAGCATTTTGGTCATCGTCTGATAGACTAGTCCCTCTATCACCTAAAAAAAGTTCAAGTCACTTAGTCCAGTTTTGAAAAAGTTATTGCGTTTTAAAAGGTACACGAACACTTTTAGGTAGATCACTGTACGTTAACGTTCTTAATTTGTTTGGATATTTCCACTGTTTTGAACTATTTAAATCTACTAATTTTTCTCAAAAATGCGTCAAATCCGCAACGCAAAATAAAGATTTGTTGCATCGATTGCAAGGGACAGTTGCCAGATACACGTTGAATGCTTTCTTTAATGTTTTCTTGTCGATTATTTTCATATAGCTATCGTTTGAAATTCTTTCAAATCGTTTCAATCACAAATGCATACAAATCGGCAATCAATTAATTAAAGTCAGCTCATGTTTCGATTAAAGATTTGGACGAGTCTGTTCCCTCAACCGAGTCAATGGTACACCGATTTCGAAAGAAGATTACGCGCCCCGACTGTTGCGCGTCGAGCATCGTTTTTACCATAATTATTATCGTCTAAATGAACGTTCTAAGCCAGGGATGTCAAACTCGCGGCCCGAGATGAACATTTTTGATGTCAAGTATCAGGACGTAAACAATAATTTAACTTTATATATGTTTATTACAATGTACTAATAAAAATAAAAATATTTGTTTCTATGAACATTGATTTTTTTTGCGGCCCACCTAAAGTTAAGCATTGTTTATTTGGCCCAAGTTAGCTTTTGAGTTTGACACCCCTGTTCTAATCGATCGTTGCGCGCGAGAGGCACAGGAGCGCGATGCAAAGCATCCCCTTCGACGCGAATCAAGCTGAAGCACTATCCACGTGCAGACGGTCTGGCATAATCGACGGACAAACTGCAAATCGCATCTAAACAACAGCAACTAAAAGGCTCTGCACGTGGCAGAGCGACGCCAAGGCATGCAACTAGCGGCACTCGCGAAACACATATTATTATACGTATATTAATAAGACCAGAGGTGTAGCGTTAATAAATACAACGATAAAAAGGTTTATTCGTATTTTGCTCTCGCAGCGTTGGATAAGTGGTTAGTAGCACCAGCGGCAATGGCGGCAGGATCTGTAGCGATAACTTATGGGAATTGCGGCGGAAACGATACTGTTCGTTCTGATCGGATATATGCCGTTCAAGTATACCATCGGCGTCATCTGGGAAATTATTAGTATCAACTACGGAAATATGTCACACATGTAAATCAGCATAAGTTATTCGTCGTATAATCGCATGCAAACACATGAATGATTAAAAACAAGCGGTATGTTCGACCCAGGTAGAGATCTCGTTGGTACGGAAGCATGGTTTTCGCTGTCGAAGCATTGACTGACCTATTTCTCGTGGCCACAATAAAAACTAACTAACAAAAACAGAGTCAACGCAGCTTCTAAAGCCTCTCAAGATCAGTCTCTAACGCGGCCGTCGTTTATATTTGCGGGTGTGCGCCCTGCGTTTTCGTACTTTTATTGATTATTGTCTAAACGAACTTACGGCTTCCTGCGTAAAGAGTCATGAAACAAGAAAAAAAGGTCAGAGGTAACGTTAGGCAGATTGTACGACAGGTTGTACAGATGTTCTTAGCGGAACCACCGTGCACTCGATCACCACTATCATTTTCAAAACCGTGACTAAATGTCTCCCACGACTTGTACGCACGTGAATCCAATTCAACAGGCTCGACACCAACAAGCTAAAACAACACTGTCCAACTTTCTAACAACGCTGCAAGCCATTTCTTTCTTTTTCACCGCATCCTCAGTTTCTCTGCCTTCTAATGGACAAGTGATGATGATGATGATGGATTGCTAAAAAGTGACCGATGCGTTATTGTTTTATAATAACGACCATGCTGAATTTATTTAGATTTTTCACCACTTTTGTTATAGTTGACTGAACTAAGAAATTCATTCAATTGTTTCCTATGAGAAAATCTTTGCAATTTTGGAACATTTTTTGAAATAAAATACATGAAACCGGTCATTTTGATTGGCATGGTAGACTCAGTGTTAAACAAAGATGTAATGCAGGTTTCATTTTTGACAGAGAAATAAAACTAATTCAGTGAAGTTTAATCGCTTGATGTCTCCGATACTTTATGACTTGCTAAATTATTTTCTTTTACAGTCAATACCCAAATCTGGTAAATTTTGTCAATACTTCTTCCATGTAGAACTATTTCTATGTAGAACTATTTATGTGAGAACTGTGTGTTAGAACTATTTTCCATGTAGAACTATTGGGTTGGCAACTATGTAATCGCCGATTTCAGTTATAGATGTCTCTCACTCCCATTTTTATGATATCCGTAAATGTTATATTATAAAATTATTATTATTATTATTATTATTATTATTACGTTATCTTTTATTATCCGTGAATGTTAGCAACTGGACAAATTGAATACAGCGGTCAAGGAAAAGCGACCAAAATTGGTCAATCGTAAAGGTGTCATTTTCCAGCAGGACAATGCTGGGCCGCACACGTCTTTGTCCACTCGGCAAAAATTGATGGATATTGGTTGGGAATTGATGTTACACCCACCATATAGCCCTGATCTCGCGCCATCGGATTACCACTTATTTCGATCCCTGGACAACTCCCTTCGTGGTAAAACTTTTAACGACGATGACGCTGTAAAATCTCACTTAACTCAGTTTTTGGCCGAAAAGGATCAGACTTTCTACGAGCGTGGAATTTTCAAGTTGTCAGAGAGATGGCAAAAGGTCATCGGACAAAATGGAAAATACATTACAGATTAAACTTCATTCCAAGTAAAAAAGAATTTTTCATTTCATTGAACAAATCGGCAACTACTTAGTTACCAACCCAATATTTATGTTCCAATTGTTCTATCGCACAACTTACAGTCGCGGACGAATGTACGCGAGCACCCTGTAAAACGGGGACCGTCTGAAAAACTGAGGATGCGTTCGGACCACTAAAAATGGGGATCGTTGGATAGTGCAATTTACGCAAAGAAGTAGAATCCAGCAAAGAATCGCTCAACGATATCGGGGAGCATCGTGTGAATAGCGATAGTCGAAGCGACTGAAACGGAGAGTCGGCCAATTTAGTAATTCGAGAAGAGTCAATGACTTAGGCTCTCGAGGCAAAGAAATCGCTCGAGACACAGCGGCAGGAACGGCGGCGGCACGGTTCTATCGAACCGATCGCCCGCCGTTAACCAAACTCACTCGATCTCTACTGACCTCTCTATGAGTTTACGCATCTCCTCGGTGGTCATGCCGTCCTTGCCGCGAGCATTCACTGAAATAGAAAAACACACGGCACGATTGACACAACGGTAAACTACTATGACGACACGTAGCATGCAGTTCGTGGAAGCTAAACGATTAGGTACACAGACTCCGGAGCGAGTCCCGTTCATTCTTGTACAATTCGGACTCGCTCGGCATGCCTATTTTCGCCTACTGCATAGGAACGAGCAACGGGGAGGGGAGGTCGAGAGTGAAAACAACGAGTCGTGATCACTGTTGATTAGGGTGGTACACTTTGCTATGGATGCAAGTTGTTCCCGGATTTATTGTCACCCTGAATCGCGACGCTTGCCGAGAGAAAATGATCCGTCGAAGTTTAATGTTGACGACTTCGTTTCATCGTCAAACAGTTTTCTTTTTATTTTAGAAAGATTGTTAAACGTTCTCGACCAAAAAACAACGTCTTGGACCAATAATGATTTGCTTCTAAAACCATGTACACAATTTTTAAGTTTTATTTAGTACCAGTTGATGATCGACGAAAAAGTATGTGTCATATGTTTCACAGAAATTCCATTAAAAAATGCAGAAGTGCTTGTTAAGTTCTATATTATACTGAACAAACACTTCTGCACTTTTTCATGGAATTTCTGTGAGGGGTAGTTTATATGTATATTATTAAAAACAATGATCAGAGCTTCATGCGTTGCTTGTAAAAAGATGCACATTTATAATTTATCATTAAATACAGTAAATTTCTACATTATGTTATACTGTATTTAATGATAAATCATAAATGTGTATCTTTTTAGAAGCAACGCTGATCACTGTTTTTAGTCAAAACATTTAACATTATTCCTAAAATAACGAAATTCCTTCGTTAGAATACTTTATAATTTTACTATAAAACCTATGCACCTCACACATAATTGCCTAATAAGCTTGAAACGAAATGAAATCGTTAACAAATGTTTAAACTTCGATGCCTTCCTTATTTATTTCTTCAACTTTGTTCAATATTTTCTAACTTCAATTTTTCTCCCATTGTTCAGTTGCTTTCAAAATGTTGCACGGATCATTTTCGTCGGCAGAATTTAGGGCGTCAAGACCGGGAGAACTCGCTGAACAAGGACCACCCTGAAGATCCACGCGAACCGGGAATCCCCTCTCGATCATTCCGGTTCCCGTGCGATCGACGTTTATCGCGCTCGTGATCCAACCCTCTCGTTCTCCGCTCGATCACGGTTCTTTGTACTGACCGCCGTAGTTGCGGTTCACCAATTGATCTCGGTCACATTCTGCCTCGCTGATCTCGTTGCTCTCCTTGCTGTCGTTGAAGCTCGAGTTGTTCTGGTCGTGGTTCCTTGGCGGGGGTGGTGGCGGTTCCGGTGATCCAGAGACGGGGATGTTGCGGGCCGATCCTACGCTGCGACGTCCTACCGAGCCACGGGATCCATAATGATCGTAAGGGGCGCCGTATTGTCCGTATTGGTCTTCCTCGGGTGCACAGTTGGCCGGGTCGTCGTATTCGGGGGAGAAAACGTTGTGGGTGCCGCTGCCGCCTCCTTGGGATGGTACACGGGAGTAGCGTCCGTTTTGACGGGGCTGGAACACGCGTGGAAATAGCGGAATCTGCGGCATACATCATAGCGTATCGAAGAATGATGGATATTTTCAAGTCTTAGTTGACAACTGTTGCAAAGATATAATATAAAAAATATAACCACTGCAAAAGTTATCTCTGATCAAGGGAAGAATTCTTGAGTCGAATAAAAGCTTCGAATATTTTATTCTTTTAGTTTTCGTTTGAATTCATTAAAATAATCACTTATTATTAGACTGTGGATTTTATGCATTTATGCCAAGGTTGAGTAGTTGCAATTTGAAATAGCAAAAATATTAGAAGAATTCTTGTCAACAGATTATTGTTGATCTGTTAGAATTGTTTAAGGAAGACAGGACGTTCTGTTTAGCTTCTATTTGTTCCAATCGATGCAGACAATTTTTTAACTTCATTGTTACATTGTTTCAAACTTTTTAGAACTGTTAAAAGAAGATACGTAGTTTTACTGAACTAATTTTTCTTAGAATTGATATACTATGGTATGTATTGTTACGTTACACATTGTTGCATCATCTCCAACTTTTTGGAGCTATTAAAACAAGAAATATAGTTTTACTTAAGCTTTTTTCTTAGAATTGATGGTGCACATTGTTGCACCATCTCCAACTTTTTAGAACTATTAAAACAAGAAATATAGTTTTATATCTTACTCTTTTTTCTTAAAATTGATTTACTATGATAAATATTGTTACATTACACATTATTGCATCATCTCCAACCTTTCAGAACTATTAAAACAAGAAATATAGTTTTATCTAACTCGTTTTTCTTAAAATTGATACTATGACATATATTGTTGAATCATCTCCAACTTTCTAGAACTATTAAAACAAGAAATACAGTTTTATCTAACTCTTTCTTCCTAAAATTGATATACTATAATATACATTGTTACATTACACATTGTTGCACCATCTCGAACCTTTTAGAACTATTAAAACAAGAAATATAGTTTCATCTCTTACTGTTTTTTTTTCTTAAAATTGATATATACTGATATGATCTTGTTACCATAGATTGAGATCCAGAACGGCTATGAGCAGAAACGTTAGTAGGGTGTCCAACGGGTGGTCCCATCGTGCCGGAGTGTCCATTGCCAGGGTGGGGGAACGTCTGGAATTGCATAGCCTTGCTGGGGTCCATTTCCTCGCGGAATCCAAGCAGGTGGAAGGTCGCGTACGGGCAGATCTCGTCTTCCATGCCTGCAAGAAACGATCACTCAGGGTAGATACTGTCGTTTTGGTCGCAGTAAAACTACTCTATTGATTGTACAAGATCATCTCGCGGTGCATCTGAGGGCATTACGGACGTTCCATTTCGTCGAAATGCCTCTGTGACACCAGACAATCTGAGCGGGTGGGCCTCGAGACGTATGTGCTACCACACAACTATCACAACCATAATACCTACGTATCGCGTTCCCATGTGTTTCCTCTTCTCGCCCACTGTTTGAGGAGAAACATTCAGATGGGAAAGTGTCATGCACGTCAGTTTTATATCCGACGGCCAGTCGTGGCTGCGATTCCACTGGACAGACCTTCGACTTCCGGTTACACGATCGTGGAAAATATACGCGAACACCCTCTTTTAACACTGAATCCCCACCACGGTGATCAGAATGACTGGTTCCGAGATTTTTACTTTCAAATCGCTGGAATTATAGAGACTCTTCCGTAGGAAATAATTGAATAAATATCGTAAGTCAAGCGCATGTTATAATAAAAATGGCGGACATCTTAAATAAATTCAGTCTTATTTCCCCTTCAAAGTATTACGCGTCAGTCGCTTTTAGTGCTGGTAGGTTTAGTGTTGAACGGGATAACTTTTCCAAAATTCGACCAAACGCATTGAATCTTTTTAGGACGACGGAAGGGCTAATTTTTTAGCACGCGAAACTAGTATTTCTATCGTCTCGAGAAATCTCATCGTCCAATCTCAAAAACGTTATCCCATATTAAAAGGTGTCCATGTGTACAACTGTGGTAAACTAGAGACGCTTTCGAATCATGGTCACAGTTCCACGAGCATCCCAAAACAAGCTGGAGACACGTTCGAACGGTATCATCCGTGATCAGTCGCAGACACGAGCGGCACAGCCGGAGCTTAGAGTGAGAGAGAGAGAAGAAATCGAATGAGAAAAACAGGTGTTTCCTATGAGTGCGACGTGTGATCTGTTTGCGAAATAAACGGGTACCAGCGCAGGCATGCGAGGCCGTGCAAGATGAACAGGGGGGTGGGGGGTGGGTGTCGAGACGTGAGAACCGTGGAACGAAGAGGACTTACGAAGCCCGGTCGCAGCCGCCGGTTCAGCGTTCGCAGTCTCGCGATTGTCGGGGCGCCTTCGTCTTCGGGGACGAAGTGTGGTAAGATCGCTTCGTTCGGGTCTTTAACTACTTTTACCAACCTCTGTGGGATAGAGCCTCGGCACTGCCCATACGCGGCGGCGGTGGACATCTTCGGTTCGGCGGGCAATGATTCAACTCCTCGTACATATGCCGTCTCGGATCCCACGTCGAGTGACTCCTTATCGAACCTGTTCCACCTATCGAACATATACTACAAAGGTGGTACGACTGGCTAAAACGCTTACCGATGATCAGGGTTTGTGGCTCGCTGCCATTTCGGGTGAGAGAGAGAGAGAGATGTATATATATATATAGTTGTATCGTTCGCTTGGGACACTCGGGCTCACCGGGGCACCCTAACACGCAACGTACTTGACACTTGTGTGTGATAAGCGCAAATCAGGGAGAAAAGAAGTGTAATAATTGTCCACGGGGCGGGACGGTGGGGCTCACATCTTGACGCTTGTAGAGAAAAAACATATCTTTAAGCGAGGCAAACAATTAAACAGAACTGGCAGAGTCTATGATGATCGCGTGTGGGTATGGTGTTTGGGTATCCAAGGGGTAGAAGGGGTGCGGAACTGTGATCCTTCGTGGCTCGAAGACCATGGCGCGTTCGGTTGCGAATTCAGCTTCGTTTAGTTTCTTTGAAGCTGGTTGTTGGAGAAGAATTGTAAAATAGTAAGCTGACTGACTTTGTGTTGCAACGATATTTTCATGTCTCGTTAAATCTTGGCAAACAGAACGTTTCTTCGGTAGACTGATGACGTCGAGGATAAATGAAATCATTCGTAGCAAGATGTAGCTGCTACGTGGTCATTTGTTTCTGTTTTTTAATGATAGAACTATCGAACCAGTCATTTTGACAGGTTTCTGATTTTTGTTGCATTTCTGATATTATGAGAACGTTTCTATGAGATGCTTTTGGATAAACTTCTTTCTTCAAGCTTTGTACAGAGTTCGAATAGATCTAATTCAAAATCATTGTTATAAATAGACTGAGAATTTTATGCATTTATAGCTAAAATGAGCAGATGAAACAGAAAATTGTAAAGACTTTAAAATAATTGAAATATACCGTCACGTTATTCTTTACATATTGATTTAATTAAATGAAGAAGTACATTTTTGTCTAATTTCTGCTTCCTACAGTCAACGTGTAAACTTTTCATTTTGCATAAAAATCCGCAGTCTGGTTATAAAAGAACTACATCAGTCTCGTCCAACTCGTTGAATTCAAATGTAATATTCCAGTAATATTCCAGGATCACTGTAAACGTGATCGCTGCGAAACATCTTTCGCGCGAAATTCGATACCCTTTCCACCCCCCGGTCTGCGTGTATCTCGACAATCGGTATCGAGTCTGTCCGGCAATGGTGAGGTCTAACAATGTATCATGTGCGGTCCGATCGTGTCACGTGAAAATGAAAAAACGGTAAAGACTATCGTGCCGATGCGACAACATCTAAACAATTAGTTGGAATTTAGCTAAAAAAAATCATATTGTTGGCAGTTGTGGCTTACTTATCACTGTACCTCGCTTGATGCGATCGCATGTGTTATAGTTGGATCCGGGTACCGGGGGCAGTTTGCGATTCGGTGGCGCGATGTAGCCGAGCTCGTCACGAAGGTCCGGTCTGCGTTTGTCCAAGGTCGCTCCGCCGACTCCGGTCTGCTGGTACACCACGTCATCTGAAAGTAACCGAACCGGATGAATCTCGGGTGCTACGCTTTCACAGAGAGCTACGTGATACTTGATTGCACTGTCGGTCCACCGACACCTACAACAGGAAAATCAGCGGAGAGATTATTTTCCGAAAGTAGGGCGGCGAACGTCTGGATCGGTCCTCACCAAGGTAACTGCTTCTAACTCCGTCGAGGAAACGATCTTGCTGAGACCGATCCAACGGTTCAGTGACTTACGGAACATGCCGAAGCGATGCGCGCCGATTTTCACGACGTTTTGGGAGAAGGTGCTTCTTAAAAATGCACGGTGTCCTAAAGATGTCTCGTAATCCGGAAATGGAGGTTCTCGAGATCATTTGGAGTAACTTTTTCCTTTACAAAAGTTTTCTACGAGGCTTCGTTTACGAGTTATTAAGGGAAAACACTGATCAATGAGAGATCGCGTACGGCTGACGCTCCGCCCTCGAGACCTTTGCCGCTGCGTCAGACGGCCAGCGCGACGCGGTATTGGCCGCATGGGCGGAGCGCCTGCCGCGCCTCGCGCTGCGATTGGTCAGCGTTTTTTGTTAATAACTCGTAAACAAAGCCGCGGATTGCACTTTCGCTGAGGAAAAAGTTGCTTCAAATGATCTCAGAAACCCCATAATTCCGGATTGCGAGGCCTCGTTCCAATCAACGCTTTCACTGCCAGCAACCTCGAAAATTTCAGACGATTAAAATATTTTAATTGTTCAAATTGTTAAGCTTAATTGTGTGACGGCGATTGCTGTTTTAACATTTTCAGTTTTCGGAAACTATTACAGCTAGAAAAATGATCGAAAGTGTAACGTTGTGTATCTTTTTAAATACAGAATCCAGTTCAGCAACTCGATTTTGATTATCTTAATTGGATTAAAAATGACGCTCTGTCATTTTTACATTCAAAAATGTGAATGCATTTTCTTCAATACAAGTCTATTAATAGAGTAGTAAAAGTAAAAGAGTAAAAGAGTTTTTGAAAAAATTGCAATCGGTCGGAACGAACGAAAAGATCGAAAACGACGTGTTTCGACTACTTCATCCGAAGCTTTCCGGGAGCCACCTTCGCGCAAGGTCTCGCCGAAATCGTCGCGCGTCGCTTCGGCGCGTTCCCTTGTTAGAGAGTTTTTAAAAAAATACAAAAAAAGGTTGGTATACATTGTCCCTCGTAATATTTCTCGTCGGCTGATGAGATACCTCGCAGCCGCGTTTGCTCCGGGCCTCGAGTTCTCCTCGACAGTGCGACGCAAATCACCACTATGCCTACAATAATCACTACTACCGTAGCTCCGACCGGCACCACCACGTTTACGTCGATCCAGCTCGGCAGCCACGGGAAATAACGCCTGACGTCGTTGCTGTCGTTGCGTACGGGCGGTGCGATGGTACCTGTGTTTTCGTATAACGCACCGGAAAAAGAAAAGAGAAGAATAGCACTGAGTTACCTTTATCGCTACCATGGCCCTTCCCTCTCAGAACACAGATCACGATGACGGCAACGATTATCACGACAATTGCGGTTACCACCGGCACTACCAGATATATGTTTGCTTTGAAAATTTTCATCGGATCTTCCTCGTTGCCACCATCGTTCACGTCGGGTAGCTCGCGGGCCGGTGCAATGGTGCCTGGAACAAAAAACACGGCGACCATTCAATCCAGCCACCATTAGCACCGGCTACCGAGTGCCGCTGCCCTTTTAGTTTGCTGATCTGCCATACTTACCTCCGGTTACGGTCAGTGTGGCGAACTCGTACTCGGCCACGGCGAATCCGGCGTTATTGTGGGCGGTCACGCGAAGATGATACCAGCTGGCAGGGTCCAAGTCCAACACCACGAAATTGCCGTTCGGTTTTACATTGTTCGATACCTGGTTCCATTCCTGTTGGTGCCTAAATCGTTTCAACCGGTTGCCATTAATCTCTTGTCAAGGTCCATGTTGTAATCGAGACGATACCGAAAGGAAACTGGGTCTACGGGAGTCTTACAAATTGGCCTTTGACTCGAGCTACTGGTATCTACTGCGCTCCTATAGCAGCCGCAGTAGTTTTACAGGGCGTCCCAAAATTATGGCACTTGCGGGAAATGGGGGATTCCTGAGGTCATTTGACGTAACTTTTTCCTTTACAAAAATTTTCTACGAGGCTCCGTTTACGAGTTATTAACGAAAAACACTGACCAATGAAAGTCGTCCTTGGCTGGCGCGGGGCGGTCGAGCCAACGAGTGGGCGGAGCGCAGTCCCGCTGATTGGCTCGACCGCCTAGTGCTAGGCGAGCTTGCCTCTCATTGGTCAGTGTTTCTCGTTAATAACTCGTAAACGAAGCCTCGTAGAACATTTTCGCTAAGGAAAAAGTTACTTCAAATGACCTCAGGAATCCCTCATTTCCCAAAACTGCCATAATTTTGGGACACTCTGTATGATGCTTCGAAAGCTCTTTTTAAACGAAAATAAAGAGTTCTGGTATTGGAGGATAATGGAGATTCTATCGTATTCAAATTGAATTTCTTCGAAGATGACAAAATACGGCTCCTTGTGCCTCGATTCTATTTTTAGAAATAAGACAAGGTCGCAAAGAACTGATATACCAACAAAATAATGGATGTCGCTCAGATTTTTGCATCTGGACATCAAATTTAAAGTATCGTCGAATCGCAGAAAATTACAGCTTTGTCGAATCTCTTCTCGCACACCTAGAGGTGTCGCAAGCTCGTTTCTTACTTTTTCTTTTGTTCAACGACGAAGTAGAGCATCGGGCAACCACCATCGGACCAGGCGCTGAGATGAAGGGTGATACTCTTGGTGGATACTTCGATGAATCGTGCTGCTTCGGGGATGATTGGTTTCGAGCCTTTGGTGCGGGTGTTCAGCATATCTGAGGGATCGCCGGTGCCAATTCTATAAAAATGTTCAGTTTTGTCAGTTTTGGATTCCTGGTGCCATCGATGATTCCTATTATTCCTTATTATTGTTCTTAACTATTGTTATTATTTATCGTATAAGTACCCGTTGTAAGCCGTGACATAGATCTGGTATCTCGAGCCACACCACAAGTTCTCCAATGTGTGAATCTGGTCGGTGGAGCTGATCAGTGCGGTTTCCCAGTTGCCGAATTCGGGTTTGTAATTGATCGTGTAGCCGTGGATCGGAGCGTTGTCGGTCGGGTGAGGGCGGAGTTTCATTGTCAACGAGTTTGTGGTGGTAGCAGTTAAGGTGACTTGCGGGGAATGAGGAGGTGCTGTTGAACAAGAAATTTCAAATCATTCTCCAGTCCACTGTTGCTATAATGCTGCAAATTTTTTGATGAATCTCCGGATCATTGTTTTTTTAGAACTCGTTAACCCATGGAATCTCAAAGATTCTAATCCAAAATTTATAATTGTAAATTAACTGACTTAGGACAAAATCATTTGTACCATGAGGGACAATTGAAAGCCTTGATATGGAAAATAAATAAAACTTTAAAAATACACTCTGCTCAGAATGCAACTATGTATATAATTATACAGAATTTCATAGTTTTTTAAAACTTATTAACTCATAGAATTTTAAAGATTCCAATCCAAAATTTAAATTAACGACTTTGGAATACAATCAGTTGTACCACCAGGAACAGTTAAAAACTCTGATATGGGAAACAAAAAATCTCAAAGATTTTAATCCATAATTTATAATTGTAAATTAACTTAGAATGAAATCATTTTTATACTATGAGGGACAATTGAAATCCTTGATATAGAAAATAAGTAAAACGTTATTTCTTTTAAAAATTCTGGACCGAATACACTTTGCTCAAGATACAACTATACAATTATACCAAATCCCATAGTCTTTTAAATCTTATTAAGAATCTTTAAACGATTCTCCTCTAAAATTTCTAATTTTTAAATTAACAGCCTTAGGACAAAATCATATGTACCACCAGGAACAATTAAAAATCCTGACATGGGAAACAAGTAAAACGTTATTTCTTTAAAAAAAATTCTGGACCAAATACACTCTACCCAGGATGCAACTATACAATTGCACCAAATCTTATAGTATTTTAAAACTTATTAAGAATCTTAAAAAGATGCTCCTCTAAAATTTCTAATTTTTAAATTAACAGCCTTAGGACAAAATCATATGTACCACCAGGAACAATTAAAAATCCTGACATGGGAAACAAGTAAAACGTTATTTCTTAAAAAAAAATTCTGGACCGAATACACTCTACCCAAAATGCAACTATACAATTGTACCAAATCTCACCGTGAACAACCAGTTGATGAGTGACTGTGTCATGGCCATACGAGTTCTCGACGTAGCAAGAGTATTCTCCAGCATCAGTACGGTCTACTTCCTTGATAAAGAGGGATCCTTCGGGCAGCTGTCGCAGTCTGTCGCTCGATTGCAATACAACACCACGTACTTTCCAGATCACATCGGGCGCGGGTACTCCAACAGCGAGGCAGGGTAATTTGACGTCTTCTTTGTAGGTAGCCGTGAACTTGTCATCGAAGGATGCGACCTTTGCCGGTACTAGAAATCAAGATCACCTTTCAGTGAAGAACGTAGGTAGAGAAACGAGTACGAATGAGAAAGTTATGAAGTACCTCGAACACTCGGTGCCAATGAAACGATCTTGGAAGCCTGGCCCTCGCCGATGTTGGTGCTAGCGGTTACCCAGAAGTCGTATTTGCGTTGTTTGTCCAATTTCGAGGCCTCGTAAGTCAACTGGTTTGCCGGTACCTTTTCGCTCGTGGGTTCGTCAGCGTTGTCAGCCTTGGTGTAAACGGTGTACTGGGCAATGACTCCATTGGGCTGGCTTGGTGGGCGCCATGAGACGAGGATCGATTCGGGGGACATGATGAGAGCTTTGATCGCGATCGGTGCTTCGGGGGCTGTGAAATAGTTTATGCAAGTTACTATTCATTAATCATATTCAGACTGTTGTTAGCTGGAGTGTGGTAGCCAAGTATGGCATAGTTAAATTATGAAGGTAATTGTGTGGTAGCTAAAATATGTGGTAGCTAAAATAAGTCTCATAGTTGACTATCTGGTAGCTAAGGTATATTATTTAATTATCTGGTAGCAAAAGTATATCGTCTAACAATAAATACCCGAGTGCCAAATCATTAAGACTAAAAATGATATCATGCTAAAATATGGTAGTAGACTAAAAATGGTAGACAGCTGAGTGTCTCATAGTTGACTATCTGGTAGCTAAGATATATTATTTAATTATCTGGTAGCTAAAGTATATCGTCTAACAATAAATACCGGAGTGCCAAATCATTAAGACTAAAAATGATATCATGCTAAAATATGGTAGTAGACTAAAAATGGTAGACAGCTAAGTGTCTTATAGTTGACTATCTGGTAGCTAAGATATATTATTTAATTATCTGATAGCTAAAGTATATCATCTAACAATAAATACCTGAGTGCCAAATCATTAAGACTAAAAATGATATCAAGCTAAAATATGGTAGTAATCTAAAAAAAGGTAGACAGCTAAGTGTCTCATAGTTGACTATCTGGTAGCTAAGGTATATTATTTAATTATCTGGTAGCAAAAGTATATCGTCTAACAATAAATACCCGAGTGCCAAATCATTAAGACTAAAAATGATATCAAGCCAAAATATGGTAGTAGTCTAAAAAAGATAAACAACTAAGTGTCTCACAGCTGAATATTTGGTAGCTAAAATATGATAAAGGTAGACTGTAAAGTATCTGGTAACCAAATAATCAAGATCAGCTGTGAAAACATACCATCCTGTTCGGTTTGGCAGTGAATGGGAGCAGATTTAACGCCATCGCCGCCAGAGGTGTAAGCCAGAACCTGCATGCTATAATTCGTGAACTTCTTCAATCCGTGCAAAATGGTCTCGCTGTTCGGGGCAATTTTGGTGTCCTTGGTGTTCTCGTCGTACCAGATGTCAGACGGTCCATAGATGACCTGCGAAGAACAACTGTAGACTCCGCCAGAATCTCGAATCGATTTCACCAACGCTTACTAACTTTGTATCCAGAGATTACTCCATTGGCAGAACTGAGAGGGGGCGACATCCATGATACTCTGATTGTCTGGGAGGTGAGAGTGGTGCAGGTGGTGTCGTGGGGTGGTTCTTCAGGTACTCCTTCGGCAGTGTGTTCTCTTCGTACTTCGCTCATTGGTCCCGATCCAACTTTATTGAATGCTTGAACGACGACGCTGTACTGGGTGTAGGTTTTCAGGTTCGTGATCTGGAGGTGGTGTTCCTTGCCATCTTCCATGGAGAAGTCAACGGTCTCGTAGGTGTAGAGCTTGTCGGACGAAGAGAGTTTGTAGCCAACGTAGTATCCAAGAATCTCGCCGTTCCAGTCCTCGCGGGATGGTGGTTTCCATGTTACCTTGGCAACGTTATTGTTGTCGTTAATTGATTGTACAGATTAGACGTCTGAGTATCATTATTAGCTCTTTGTAAATATCTCCAGAAAATTTTATTCAATTTGTGTAAATTTCATGGAATCTATGTCATTTATAAACACTGTAAATTCACCCTAATTGATGCTCAGATTGTACACAAAAATGGACAATTTATGGAATAAAATATATATATAATAAAATATATGCATCTATAAAATTGTATGTTACTTGTATAGATTTTCTATAAATTGTACAAGTTGTATATAAATGTACAAGTTATATATAAATGTACAAGTTTTACATAAACTTACAAGTTGTATATAAATGTACAACTTTTACATAAACTTACAAGTTGTATATAAATGTACAAGTTTTATACAAACATACATGCTTTATACAAATGTACAAGTTTTATATAAACGTACAAGTTTCATATAAATTATGAAAATCGTATATACTTATGGAGTTTACAATGAGAATGAACCATCTCAATAAAATTTGCATAAATTCTCATATAGCATGAACGCATCCATTATTTACGCAGTCTACCAATTCCATTTCCGTTCTTTCAGATCAACCGGGATCCTTACTTTCAGGGTGTGCTGGTCAACGGCATCAACTCGAACATTGTTTGGTGGTCCTGATGGTGCTTCTTCGGCAGTGATAATGGTGACCGTGTCAGAGGGACGGGAAGCTCCAATTTCATTCTCGGCGACGATTCTCAGATGATACGTGGTGGCGGGTCTCAGATTAAATACTCTAGCGACATTTTGTTGGGATCCAGGTACGAGTACTCTGTCGATGTCGGTTTCCCATGAGCCTTTGCTGATCTTGTACTCAATTACGTAGCGTGTGATGGGGCTGTTTCCGTCGTAGGGTGCTGCCCAGGATAATTGAACGGAACGTCCGGATTTGTCCAGTACTTTCAAGCCGTATGGTACTTCGGGAACCTCTGCGACAATATTTACTCAATTAATATCGCTATATAAAACGGGGTAAAGTACGAGAAAGACTGGATACTATGTTAATATAATACATTAGATTAATATAATATATTAGAAATAATACTTGAATTATTGTTAAGAATATTGGAAATAATACTTGTGAACTATTTTTAAAAATATTAGAAATGATACTTGAATTATTTTTAAAAATATTAGAAATAATGCTTTAAATTTATTTTCAAATGTAGTTGTTATCAAAGCTAGTCATTATTTGGATTGTAGTTCGCTTTTTGAAATCAAATAATTGCAGTCATAGTCATAATAGGTGCCCACTGCACCCCTGTGTTGCTAGTAGCACAAGTAATAGCACCGGGGTGGACAGCTATTATGATTTCAGCTATAACCTTCGGACCTAGCTTTTAATTTTTGTACAACTATATTAATCTACTATTCTATATTTTAAAGAATTGCTTTTGCAAATTCTACTTTCAATTTTTGTTCAACCGTATTGTCGGAGTCGCAGTATTCTTTCGCCAATGCTCCAGTTTTACCGCAGTCTTTTCAATTTCGTTTTTTCTAAAAGTTAAAGGCGAACCTTGAACGATCATGTCGATGCTGGTGTCATCGCTTCCAAAGGCATTGGTGGCAACGCAGGTAAACAGGGCAGAGTCGCTTCGCTCGGTTCTTTTGATGCTCAGATCAGACAGTACTCCGTTAGCCAGAATCTCCTCTCGGATGGTGTAACGAGAATCGAGTTTCGGGTCCAGTCTCTTGTTGTTCATGTTCCACAAAATGCCGATCGGTTTCTCGCCTTGTGCCTCGCATTGCAGTACAGCCGGTTCTCCTCGTCGAGCAGTCTGGTTCTTCAGTTTGATCTCGAAGTGGGGTGGTGCTGCAATTAAAATCCTTATTGTCAATGGTTTCGCGCTACGGCAGATCACATTCTGTCACCGATGCCAGAAAATTTTGTTCGAAATAAAAGGATTACCATCTACAATTGTTTGAAATTTATCTTCTAGCAAAAAACATGATTAGACTAGACTGTACTAAACAAAGAGATTCTACAATGGAAAGTTAACACATCGTTTAAAATAATTCTATAATATTATTATTATTAATAGTATAATATCATTATGATTGTAATAATATCAATTATTATAACATTATTGTAATTATAATAATATCAATGATTATAATATCATCGTAATTTTATAATTATAATGATATTATAGTGATAATTGATATTATTATAATTACAATGATATCATAGTGATAATTAATATTATTACAATGACATCATAGTGATAATTGATATTATTACAATTACAATGATATTTTAATATTATATAATGATAACAATGATAATAATATTATTATTAATATTGTTATATTATATAATTTTACTATTGTAATATAACTATACAATTATTATATCATACAATTGTTTTAAACGATGCATTGATAACAATATTTTATAATAAGATCAAAGGATTCGAAATTCAAAATTTCAAAGTATATCATAAATTATGGAATAAAAAAGTGACAAGCCATCTAATCGGACGAGTTCTACACTGTCTTCCACTTGAAACAAGGTTTCCATGATAGAATGTAACAGATTCGGCTTCGATTGGCACTGCGGGAATATTCGACGATTTACCTTGAACGGAGATGAGAATGACAGCCGAGAGTCCAGAGCCAATTCCGTTGACAGCTTCGCAAAGGTAATAGCCTTCGTTTGTCTTCTGGATATTGTTAATTGCGAGGGTTCCATCTTCTACGCTGATATCGGGGTTGCTCAATTTCAAGTCGGTGTAATCGCCAGGTGTATCTCCTGCGAAGCGACAAGAAACGTCACGAAATCGCTAACTTGCACCGAGAACTTATTTCAACATATACTTGTATTTATTCCACTATAACAAAACATTGCGACAGACGAAAGTGTACGAGTATCCTCCAAAATATTAAGTCGAGTCATAAATAGTCGATGCAGCTGGGTAGAATCTATCGTTCGTGTCCACTCACTATGATTCACCGGGACAAACGAGATCAAGGGTTCAAAATAAATTAGATTAAAAATAAAACAAAAGGATAAAAAAAAGACGAAAGAATAAATTTAAAAAAAAAAACAAAATAAGTGTCTGATATAAAAAGAACGAAAGTATTTTATGACTCGACCTGATAGAAAAAATAAAATTGTATAATTGAATCAGAAATGACTCGAATATCAGACTCGAATTCAGACTCCAAAATTTCGGACTGGTCCGTAAAAATCCGATCGACCGCGAATAGTTCGCGAGATAAAGCCGCGTCTACTCACCGGTGGCTCTCTTCCAGGTGACCTGGGGCTTAGGGAATCCGTCAGCTTTGCATTCGACGCGCGCGTCCGAGCCCTGAGCGAAAGGCTTGTCGGTGGGTTCCAGGATCCAGCGTGGTGGTACTGTTACAGAACGATCGGGTTATTAACGTGTCCTGCGGGCGCATCCACCAATATCGGCAGTTCCCGGGAGCGAGTCGCATCGTGGCGTCCAGTCTCAAATTCTATCGTCTCCGAGCAAACGTTCTTATCGGCGTGACGGACTCCGTTATCGGAACACGTTGGAGACCGGAGCCACGAGGATCGGTCTCGCGGCATGCTGTGCGAGACGCGACTCCCCCCCGCAACTGCGCCGAACACTGCGTAGATTCGACATGCGGGAATTCGAGATGATTATGCGGGTGACTACTGCACGAACAGAAAGAGAGAAGGTGGTCAGGCAAGATAGAGAGACTGCGGCCGCGGGCCCTGAAGGGGCGCGCGGCCGATCATGCGAAGAGAGTCGCTACCATGATACTCGAGCACGGTCCATCATGCTGCACCGCTTCGAAAGTGATCTACGGTTATTCTAACAGGAGAAAGAGAAAGAAAGTGAAAGAGAGAGAGAGATAGCAAGAGAGAAAGATTTAAAGAGTATGAGTGAGAGAAAGAGAAAGAGAGAGGCAAAGAGTGAGAGAAAGAAAGACAGAAAGTTAGACAGACAGTGTCATCATGCGTGTTAGAAAATATCGACTACCACTACGAATGCATGTATACAAAATGAACGAGGCGAGACGTGTGGTGAGAGGCGTGGGCTGGGGGTGGGGGGGTGTCGGGTTCTAGGTGTCCATGGTGAGACGGGTTTATTGGTGGTGACGAGGGCTTCGGGGCTGATTCTCAGAGGGTGATTGGATGGTCGGTCGGTCATCTTGGATCAAGGACACGTTGTTGCGCGACGGGGGTACGGTGAGGTACTTAGAAGTCGACACTCGAATGTAATCTCACGAGAGACACAGCTCGATCGTAGGACCTACAGAGTCTCGCCGAGCGATCGCAACGATCCAACGACTGTTCGCACGGTGAAGAGTAGAATGATCGCAAGGAGAGATTGACAGAGAGAGAGAGAGAGAGAGAGAGAGAGAGAGAGAGAGAGAGAGAGAGAAAGAGAAGAAGAGAGAGATATAGGTAGAAAGAGAAAGAATGAGAGTGTATGTGAGATAGATAGATGAGATAGATAGAGAGAAAGAAAGAGTGAAAGAGAGAAAAAGAGAGAGAGAGAGAGAGAGAGAGAGAGAGAGAGAGAGTACTGCGACACGATTGGTGCGCCAGTAGAGAACGAGTGTCGTGTAGCCTACCCGGGGTACCTGGGTCTACTGTTTGCCAAACGATGCTCGGAAGCCAGCGAAAAGTGTGTGTCCGTCGAGGCGAACGTCAGCAACGACGAGAGCATGACAACGAGACAGGGGGGGAATCAAACGAGGCGAGATACTTATTGTCATAGCCACAAAATATGTACGATGCGGTTCAAGCTCAACCAACTTTTGCTCGGGCGGTGGTGGTGGGGGGCGGGACACGTGGGACTCTGGGCGTGTGAATTTTGCGTTCGCTATTCGGCTGATAAACACAGGCGGAACCAGACAGGGCTTGGAGAAAGACACGAAAGAAAGTATATATACAGAGACAGTAGAGAAACAGAAATAAAGAGAGAAAGAGTGTACAGGGTCTCTCCCGAATATGCAAGCCCTCGGAAGGGTCGGAGGTCGTCCGAAGTCACTGTTCCCTCGGCGGAGATCTCCGTTAACGCATCCGAGACTTCGTCGACGAGTTATTGAAAAGAGACGCGGACCAATCGGAGAACTGGTATAGTAAATTCTCCCCAATTGACGCTCGGATTCTGCAGAAAAATGAACAATCTGGGAAGAGGAGATGCGATTATTATGCAGCCTTGCTGCTCGTTTTCATAGTTGTAACAATCGGTAACTATAACAACGAACTACGAGGCTTGAACAATCATATTTCCTTCTCCCAAATTATCCATTTTCTTTGTACAATCTGAACGTCGATTGGGGAGAATTTACTGTGCAGTAATGTCTCTCTAATTGACGCTCAGTAATGTCTCTCTGATTGTCCGCAAAAATGGACAATTTAGAAAGAGAAGATTATTCGATTCTTGCGGTTCATTTTTATAGTTACCGATTGTCAACAACTATAAAAACGAGTTGCAAGGCTCGAATAATCTCCTCTTCCCAAAGCGTCAATTTTTGTGGACAATCTGATTAGAGAGACATATTCCGTTTCCTGTGAATGACTCGTCGACGAAGCCGCGACGAAGATCCTCGCTAGGAAGAAAAGCGTCTTCAAGCGATCCAAAGAATCCGGAGACTTGCGACATTTCCGAGACACCCAATACGTAGAAAAATAGAGAGAGAAAGAGAGAGAGATATATAGAGAGACAAGGATCGGCGCGCAAGAGAGTCGTCCCCGGCGACGAAAGCAACGCACTCTGTCATCCGGTGAGAACTGAAATCCAGAAAGCTTCCGCGCAAGGTAAAACACGACAGCTTCGGCAACGACGAAGAGATGCATCAACTCAAAGCCTGCAATCAAATACTCTCCGGCCGGTCGCGGTCGCGGCGCGGCGGTTTCTCGGGTCATTCCATCGTTCGCCGATAAAAATCGTCGTTCGTGTGGAACCGGTCAATCATTCGTAGCTCTCATTAAGGCTGGCCCCCTAACCGTGAACTCTTAAGATCGCCTCGTGCACCGCCTTCCCCGACGGATTGCTAGCGACACAAGTGTAACGTCCGGCGTGTTCCGGCGTGACCACCTCGATCAGCATTAGGCTGGTCCGCGGGCCCAGTTTCCCGATGCTGTACCCCTTGAATTGCGAGAGGGGCCGGTCCTCGTGGGTCCACGTGATATTGATGGGGGTGTCGCCGAGCAGCACCATGCACGCCAATTGGGCCGCTTGCCCGGCATAGATCGGCTGGTCCCCGAAATCGAACGGACTGATCCGCGGCAGGACTGGAATGATAGTCTAGCTAGATCCAGGAATGCTGAAGATCCCGAATAAAGACCTCGAAGGACCGGGAGACTGATGATCCAGGAGGCCGACGGTCCGGTTCCCTTCTTCCGGGCTTCTCACGACTCTCGTCTTTCGATGATCTAGCCCCGGTGCTCCCGGGGAACCTACTTGAACGTTGCCGTCGCGTGTCGAAGCGGAAGGGGTTCGAAGAGATAGAGAGGAAGAGAGAGAGAGAGAGAGAGAGAGAGAGAGAGAGAGAAAGAAAGATAGAGAGAGACAGTGTAACAGTGTTTTTCGTGTCTTCAGTGTGTAGATCGAGAGGGAGAGAGAGGGGGGAGAAGAGAAGAGAAGTCGGTTGAGGTTCAGATCGTGGGAAGTCGAGCTCGTCCCGAACCACGGAGAAGTTACCTTTTGATCATGGTAGCCCAAGGATAACGATAGACGGGACTGTGGTCCAAAAGCTACACTCTGGCCGAGCGACCTACCTAAACGATGATGCTTCGAAAGAAACGATTGATGCGGGGGGATAATCGTGTATGTAAGAAAGAAAGATGGACAGTCGAGCGGATGCAGACCTCCAAAAAACATGTTTATACAATAATATGTATATGTATATATATATATATAATATGTACGCTATTACAACAACCAACAGCAGACAGTAGAGACGTTGGGTTCGCTCTTTCAATATAATTACGACTACTACTCGAACTACGACCGCAACAAGACCGATATATATATGTATATTAATGTATGCATTTGTTATGCAATTTATATATGTATATATATCTATATAGACAACATCATCATTTGGCCGATCTCAACGTAACACGCATATACACAACTGCTTCAGACTCTGGCTCTGGCTACGCGCGACACGCCTTGTTTTTTTTTGTTCTCGATTACATCGTCATGCCGGTTACATCGTTCGCTCCTTTTTCTAGCTTTTTTTTCGTTGCGAAAGGTAGTATAAACGCTGGTCTTCGGCGTTCATGTAGCGCATTGCTTATGAAATCTCACGTTGTCTGTACCGTTCACTTTGAGATGGGCGCTGTGCCTAGCACGACCGGCTGGATTATCGGCCACGCAGGCATACTCCCCGGCGTGCTCTCCCCTGACGGCGGGGATCGTCAGTGCGGACACTCTATCCCCCAACGCGGTGATACCGACTCCGTCGCCTACTTCTAAATGGCGTCCCTCGAACAACCACTTGAGCGAAATCGGCGTGTCCCCCTTTACGACCGCGCAATGGACGATTATCAGATCGCCGGAGTTGGCCTCGTTGAACGAGAACGGCTGCAGATGCGGAGCGACTGCCGAGAGACAGAGACAGAGAGGCTCAGAGTCACATACAGAGAAAGAGAATAAGAGTGAGAGAGAGAGAGAGAGGCGATTTTTGCAAAATAGAGACGTTTCGTACGTTTAAACCGACTGTTCGAGCCTCGCGACTCTCGCGTCGCTTTCGGGGGTGGCAGACTCGCGGCTGGGACACACTCGATCTTTCGTCCATCGGCCAGCCAGTTTCGGTCGATACCGGGCGGTCGGGTGGTTTCAAGGTCCTTCGGGGTCGCAGAAATCATATAAATCGGGACGCGGTCCGAAATCATCGAAACAAGGAGAACGTAAGGGTTGCCGACGTTTTACTCAAGCAGAGGATGCTACAGAGGTATAGAGGTAAAGAGAGAGAGAGAGAGAGAGAGAGAGAGAGAGAGAGAGAGAGAGAGAGTCGGGATGCTGGCAAACTTGTTTAGGACAAGACAATATATCGTGACGTTCGAGATTCTTGATCATTGTTTATCGTTAAGCACCGTTGACAATGAGATCGGCCGAAAGCTCGTGCCTTCCGGCAAGGTTTTCCGCGATACACGTGTACGTTCCAGCGTGCGTCGCCTGGACGGATCCTATGCTGAGTATGGCGCCCCGTCCGCCGAGATCCACGATCGAGATTCCAGAGTGCGGCGAAATCGGATAACTGTTTAACGTCCAGCGGAGCTTCAAGGGTTGATCGCCCTCGACCACTGCGCACGGGACCGTTACTACCTGACCGGAGTTTAGCGGTTTGTCGCCGAACGCAAACGGCAATAATTTCGGAATTACTGAAAAGAGAAAACACAAGGGAAACTGAAACGAGCTAAGCGATCGACCGCCGCGATTCGTCTCGCAGGAGCCTGATCGGCCGAGGCTAGAGCCGATTTCACGGACCACTATTTAATTACGCTTCGGTACGGCCACCGCGACATTTCGCGACTGCGACAAGGAACAAACGTGGGGGAGATTGCTATCGCCGGTCGCCGAAGTTTCCGTAAAGTGGATCCAGATTTTTCAATGTTCCTGCGACGCTGTGGTTTTCGATCTTTCGTGGACGTTGGTTCGAGATTCCATTGATTTTGGAAGAATTATTTTGTCTTTTGATTTTGTTTTTGACCAGTAGAACTTTATTTTCTATGGAGGTTTAGGTAACGAAACAATTTCAACGATTTCGATGCAATGGTAAATTATTTTTAAGTATTTTTATTTTATTGTTAGACTTAATGATTGGCTTCATAAATTGTGTTGCATACGGATCGCTTTAGATCAAGCTAATTCGTAGGTGAAACATTTTTAGGCAGTTGAAATTAATGAAATGACAATTATAAAGTTAATATTGCCTTTAAGACCTTCTACAGCTGCAAGTATGCAGTTTTGAAAAGAATTCTTTAAACTTCTTTTAAACGCGTTAGTCTTTTCATGATTCAAATGGAGCAACAATGGATTTCAATTTTGGATCAAAATACCAAAATGAAAGGGAAATTCATTTCATCGATGAAACAATTTCTGGCAGCAAAAATAAAATACAAACATCTTTACAGTTTGTTAAATGTGAATAGTTTATAATCTGCACGTTAATTTCGCCAATTATGTCTTACCCATAACCATAAATTAAAGATAATTTAAACGAACACCTTGAATTACTACAAAATCGTCGGGGTGTAACAAATTCGACAGTTTTTATAACAAAAAATGACTCTAAAAACATCTAAATAGCTATCAGTCAAAATAGCTTTGCAAATATTCACCTAAATTCTCATTTTCACAAAGAATCATACAAAAAGCATATTCTTGCCACGGATTAAAAGACTCTCCACAGTAAAAATAAAAATAAAAAATAAAAAAAGAACATCCCGTTTCCTAGATACCATAAATCTCCTCGATCCAGCAGCGATAAATTCTCGCAGCAGCAATATCCGCGCGATCAAGCTAACAATTAAAAAGAAAAAAAGATCCCAAAAAGTCTCCTAAATTCCGAAGCCATAGAACTTCCTCATAAAAACCGCATCGATCTCCAATCAACGTCCCCGAACATTTGAAAACGCGTCTCCCGATCTCTCCGAAGAACCAACAGCAACCTAAAAACCTCCAGAACCGACTCGAAAAGCCGAACGAAACGAACAAAAAGAAAGGCCTCGCGAGCAACGAAAACTCAACAGCTGAAAAACGAACCAAAGAGAGAGAAAAATCGTCGAGGATGCGGGAGAGGATCGGCCGAGGATCGGCTAGAGAGCAGGTGGTGACGCGGGGGTGGTGAGGATCGTGTCGGGATTCGTTGGAGCGGGTTGTCTAAAACGTGAAGGAGTCGGATCGATCGAAGTGTCGTCCAGAGAAACGGTGTACCGTTTACGTCCAATTTGGCCGAGTGCGAGGTCGATCCAGCCGCGTTCGAGGCCACGCAGGTGTACTCCCCGGCGTGTCTCGCAGCCACGGACTCAATGGTCAGTTGCTTGACGCGTTTCCCGGAGCTCGACACGACCACGTCCATTCGATCGGGCCTGATCGGCTGGCTATCGAAGGTCCAGGTGATCTCCAGAGGGGAGTCGCCTTTGGTAACGACGCACTGTACCGAGACCAAGTCGCCGGCGTTCACTGTTTCGTCGCCGAACGAGATCGGCGCTATCTGCGGAGAGACTATCAAAGACGAGCAACCGGATAGAGAAAGGGGGTATCGGCTGGAAGAAAGAAACGTGTCGCGTCGCGGGAACGGAATCGTGGCGAGATCGTGACGAGATCGTGACCGGCCTGGGTTTCGGGCGCGCGCGGACCGCGTCGTCGTCGCTCTGTGAGAATCGTGGAGTGCAAGGGATCGATCGATGGGAGTTACGTACGGGGTAGATCGTGCGATATGGCAAAATGTGGTGGTAAGCTGGCAGTATACCGTTCACCGACAACTCCGCGGATCGGCTGACTGATCCGACCAAGTTGCTCGCGACGCACGTGTACTCGCCGGCATGCCGCGCGTTCACCGAGTCGATGATCAGTACGGAGTTCTTTTTCCCGGTTTTCGTGATCGTTACGTCCGGATGGGTGTCGCGGCTGATCGGCTCCCCGTTAAAGCTCCATCGTATCTCGATGGGCGAGTCGCCTTTCAAGATGCTACACATTGCGGAGATCTGTTCGCCCCAATTCGCCGGCTCCTCGCTGATTGTAAACGGCGCGATCTGCGGAGCGACTGCAAACAAGGCCCGAGAGGTTCTTCAGTGCTCAACGATCTTTTCGCAGGTGAACGAGTCTCGGTCGTTGCGGTCCCAGAGTCTCGGTCATCGCGGTCTTCGGTCATCGTCGATCGTTGCGTCGGAGCGTCGGTGAGAACAGTGACGAGGGGAGGAAGACGGGGTGAATGATTTCAATGGAGATGCCGTGTGGGACGGGGAACAGGCAGTGGACTTGAAGTTGTGCCCAGGTCTGTTACCGCATCTCGTTCTCTGTCACATCGTCGATGCGGCGAGAAGCTGCGCCGATTAAATAAAGCTGTCGCGTTCTCGATGGAAAACCGTGCGCGGTGGCAAATGTGGACACAGCTTCGCACGTTCGCTACCAGCCTCCACAGTTTTTTTTTAGTGTCACGGATTAAGATTAAGTGATGATTAGACTGCGGATTTTGCGCATTTTAATCGCGGACACTGATAGAAATATTTAATAATTCAATTTATATAGCTGACTAAATAATTTTGATGGTATTTATTCTTAATTAAATCGTGTTAATATATTGTACGAGTTGTAGTAAAATTGTTTCTTTAAATTTGCAGCTTAATATTGTATTTGAATTGTACGAATTAAATGTTCGGAAGTACATTCTTATATAAATGTAGAATTTGCTCCTTTTTATCAGGCATAATATTGTGTATATAGAATTTCTCTCATATTCCTCATTTGAGTAACTTTCGTTTTCTTATCTCAAGATCTTATTTAATATATTGTCTATAATGTCATGTTATAGACATAATATATAATATATTAAATTGTCTACAACATACTGTCTGTATATAATATATATAATATTAATTTTTGTAACATAAAATCTAGTTTAATATATTGTATATTAAATATATGTATAAACTATATTTAATAATGTATATTAAACTAGATTCTAGGTTAAGAAAGTTAAAATTATAGATATATTATATACATAATATATAATATATTAAATATAATATATTATATTGTCTGTATATAATTTATATAATATTAAACTTTGTAACATAAAATCTAGTTTAACACATTACATATTAAATATATCTATATACTATATTTAATAATGTACATTAAACTAGATTTCAAGTTAAGAAAATTAAAATCATATATATGTATAAATACAATACATTAAAAAAGATCATGAATTGTATATACAATATATTATTTAACGCACAAAACGTTAAACAAAACCGCAACTTAAAAGAACGAAAATTATCCGAAAAAAAGAATACGAATTACAAATGCAATAATTGTGTCGTCGCTAACAAAAATTGCTACCCAATATAAAATTGTCTTTTAATTAAAAAAAAAAAAACTTGAAATTCCTCAGGAGAAGAATAAATAAATTTTCCACTAAAAATAACCTTGCACAAAGATCCGCAGTCAGGGACGATGTACGAAGTTTTGAGTGCGAGGAAGTAGCGAAGGTGGCAGCGAGGAAGGCGGATGAGTCTCGAGTGTAAATCTAAGTGTCTATCGCATGGCACTTCCGATTCGTGGAATCCTGTACCGTTGACGGCCAAGGTGGCCGAATAGCTGGTGGCCCCGGCCGCGTTCGAGGCAGTGCACGTGTACTCGCCGGCGTGCCTGCCGCTGACCGCCTCTATGGTCATTAGACTGACTCGATTGCCGGTGCTCGATATCGAGATATCGCCGTGATTCTTGACGGTGATGGGCTCCCCGTTGAGAGCCCAGGCCACTTCGATGGGCAGGTCGCCCTTAACGACCGTGCAGACCGCCGAGACCGCTTCTCCCCAATTGGCAGGCTCGTCGCCGATCGAAAACGGCGCGATCTGCGGCGCGACTGAAACGGTGGTGCACAGTGGTCTGGGAGAATTCGATTTCTGTGTGTGACCAAAATTATTTCAGCCCTGTCTCGAGGTTTAGGGGTTACCGTCAGAGCTGGGCGAAATTGTATTTCAAACGGCGAATAAATAATGAAAAAATATTTGGTTCGTTCGAAAGAGTGTACTTTTTACAGATAAAATATTTTATTTGTAGTAATCAAAATATTTTATTCGTGGTAACAAATTTTTTTATTCGTGGTAACAAATTTTTTTATTCGTACTAACAAATTTTTAAGATGACGTTTCAGATAGTATTTTATTTGACAAGCACTGGAAATATTTTTGTGCAGGAATATTTTATTTATTTAATTTATTATCAACAAATATCTTTCCTCTGCATTGTAAACGTACATAAAATATGCATTTTCTTATATGCGAATTAATTATATGCTGTATTTGAAAAGACAATAGATTAAATTTGTTTTTATATGTCTTTACTGCGTTATTAAAATAGATACTGTTTTATTTTATGTTTTAGATGAATTCAAGATAGAATATTTCTTTCATGCTTCAGCCGTAGATGATCAAAATACAATATTTTATCTACCGAAACTTTTTAGGTCCTGCTTTCTCTATTTTTTTGTCTACTATTTTTTCGATAAATATTACCCAGCTCTGGTTATAGTATAGTAGCTCGTTGAATTCGTCTCGACGCCATGCTAGAATGTTATTAAGTCAAAGAATATATATTAACATTTATCGTCGAGGGTTGCAACACGCGGGGGGTTGCAACAGATTGCACCTGAACTTGCATCCTCTTCTTAGCGATCGTTTATGCTTTCGTATAAAAAAATGTTTCTTGCTGAGAACTCTTAACGATTCTTTCAAAACTCTTCTTTCAAAGTTTGACTTGTTATCTTGACGCTATTTGCATATGATTTAAAAAAATGATTGATACTATATCCACTACTTTAAGTGCACCAGCTGATACAGAGCAGTCGTTAAAACCTGTTTCCTAATACATCATTTCTTTCCTAATTTGGAATTAATATTCTATTCTTGGATTTGGGAGTTTCAAAGGGTTCTCGGTTTACAGGAAAACAAAGCTTTTCGACAGATTAACCCTTTGCACTCGAAGATATTTTAACTTAAATATCCAAAATCGCGCTTTTCTGATCTATAGTATTTCCATTTTATACGACTTGTTGCACTTTATGCAGATGAAATTCAGTTTTATGACTCACGGAACAGTTATGATTCACTTTCAACAGTTCTTTAACCAGTTAGCTGTGTTTGACGAGTATACTCGTCATAGAGATGTGGCAGTATTTCGTGTTGTGACGAGTATATTCGTCATGGAAAAGTGGCAGTATTTTGCGTCACGACGAGTATACTCGTCATAAAGAAATGGAAGTATTTTGCGTCACGACGAGTATTCTCGTCATAAAGAAGTGGCAGCATTTTGCGTCACGACGAGCATACTCGTCATAAAGAAGTGGCAGCATTTTGCGTCACGACGAGCATACTCGTCATAAAGAAGTGGCAGCATTTTGCGTCACGACGAGTATACTCGTCATAGAGAAGCGACAGTATCTTGTGCCACGACGAGTATACTCGTCGCGCGTAAAAATTAGCGACCATTGGCTATATAAATCATAATTTCAGTAAAAACTAAAACGTATTCTCAAATTTCAAGATGTTCAGAATATTTCGAGGCCAGGCCAGAATAAAATAAACAAATAAAAATACCAATAATTATATAAATAATTCACGATATTGGTGTTCGTCGTGCAAACTGCCATTTAACTTTTACAAGTATTTGATCTTTTCGTTTATTATGTATACGTCAATATTAAGCGAATAAGTAAATATTGCCAACAAAATTCTTAATTTTATAAAATCAAACCCTCTTTCCGATCCAATATTTTAACAACGACACTTGCTCTGTGTTCGACGAGTATACTCGCCGCTCTGAAAAGGATGCGCCACTGCTAACTGGTCAAATACAAAGAGAAATCCGAAAATCATTTTCGCACGTGATATAAAAAATGGCGGCGCCTCGGAGCCGCCCTCTCGACTGCAAAGGGTTGAACCGAAGAAACTGAATTTTGGCCATGGAACGCTGCTCGGCCAGACCACTGTGCGGTGGGCGCATAGAATCGATGAGCTCGCGACCAGCCTACGGATCCACAACCATTCTCGTCGACCTATCTCCGAGCGACCACGGGATTCCCGTGGGAACGTTCCGGTCTCCAGGAGGCTCCGAGACCGTTCGAGTGTCCGCACGACGGGGTGGGACGGGTCGTGAAAGAGAGGGAGAGAGAGAGAAAGAGAGAGAGAGAGAGAGAGAGAGAGAGAGAAAGTGAGTTCGCTTGATGAAAGTTTGATGGATGCGTGATGCGAGAATGAGAAAGAGCGGGGGGAGGGGGATGACACGGAGGAGGCTTTCCCAGCTTTCCCGGATGGCTACACGGAAACGGAAACGCAACAGACCCTGCGTCTAACACACATGCGTACGTTATTACCGTTGACGGCTAACGCCGCCGCGTGGCTCGAGGCTCCAGCTTTGTTCGACGCGGTGCACGTGTACTCTCCCGCGTGTCTTGCGGCCACGGCGTCGATCGCCAACACGCTCAGCCGTTTGCTTTTCGTGATCGTGTACTGATCGGTGCTCTCCGAATCGATCGGCACGCCGTTGAACGCCCACGATATGTCCATCGGGAAGTCTCCCTTCAGGATCGAGCAGGTAGCCGAGATCGCTTCGCCCGAGTTCACTGGCTCGTCGCCGAACGTGAACGGGAAGATCTGCGGTGCAACTGGCAGGAGCCATCGCTCCGGTGTAAAACGGCGGGATTTTGGCGATTTTTTTCGTTTTTTTAGAGGGGGGGGGGGTGTACGGTATGCAGACAAAGCGAAATGCGACGCCTTCCGAAATGGTGTAAATTTTTTCAAACTGAATCGAATGAGTCGAATCCTTTTTTTAATGTTGCTGGGACCAGTTTATTCTACGATGGCTAAAGTGCTTTCTTTTTAAATTTTGCTGTTTTGTTATTTGAAATTAAAAAAAGATAAATTCTTTGTTTCTACCTTTTTGTCTGAACTCGTTGAGATAATTTGAAGAATGAGTTTGGTACTTCTTTGTGTAACTTGATGAAATGTTCAACTGTTTTAACACAGTTCTTTGGTAATCCTTCTCAATTCAATTGTTTAACAGAATTTTTTGGTGATTGTAAATTGCAAAAGAACTTATTCAGTTTTTTAAAACACAGTGAACTAATGCTTTCGAGTTCTTGAAAAATATCAGATCGTTCGGTCCAGTTTTGAAGAAAAGGTTACACCATTTTAATAGGCGAGCAGAGACTTTTCTGACCGACTGTACGAGATATTGTTTTTAGAGAAATAGATCCTCACGCGTACGTTTTCTAACTGCAATCATCCGTGTTTGAAGGATGAAAATTGTTCTCGCATTTGGGATTGACGATCTCAATGTTTTAAATGATTTTTCTACTTTTATTTTTCGTTTTTATTTTTCGTCCGGGTGTAGCCTATTGTCACGAGTTTTCTTTCATTCGAGAACAGATTCTTTTTACAGATGTAATTTCGAAAACGACGGACTTCTATTTTGAATAGACGATCTAGAAATAGGAAAAGAGCGAGCCTGTCTCCTGGAACTCTGCCTACGCGACAAGGTACATATGTACTGCGGCGACTTTCAAATTAACGACGCAATGAGCGTAAACGTCCGGTGCGTCCTAATTCAGGTAAACGAACTCCATTATTACGGTCAACTGTCGCATCGCTTGTAACCCTTGCAACGCGGACATCTCTTCGAACCAAATGCGGCTGGAAGGGAATATCGACAGGTATCGTACACGGGTCTCAATGGCTTCGTTTTTGCCAGCGGAAGAGTTTCACAAACCGTTTTTTTTGTCTTCGCGAAATCCAATAAAAAAAGTGAACGAAAAATATCGACTATTTGTTCATAAATATTTCCACGTGCTTAAACATTTAATAAACCGTACATGTACATGATTAGATTCGGAGAAAGGAAGCAACTTTCGTTTGAAGACTTTTTTCTAGCTTGTATAGTTCGCGAATTATAGCGATCGAATAAAATATAGCCGAATATTTAGGGTTCATTTGCATCCCTTAAAGTGAATTTAAAACAAGATACGAATATTTCGCAATATATATACGTATGCTATGTATATGCTTTACATATGCTCTACCGTATTCCCAAAGTTTTAGAATTTTTTGAATTTCAGGGTTGAATCATCCCTTGTTAGATAAACTCAGTTTTCGGAAGTAGATTTCGAAAGCATGGAATATCGAGTGTTAATAATAATAGAGTATTATATAATAATATTAGAAAAATAGTAGAATAATAATGGAATAATAATAGAATAAAAACAGAATAATAATAGAATAATAATAGAGTAATAATAGAGTAATAATAGAAAAAATAGGGAAAAATAGGGAATAGAATAATAATAGAGTAATAATAGAATAATAATAGAATAAAAACAGAATAATAATAAAGTAATAATAGAATAATTTAATAGAATAATGATAGAGTAATAATAGAGTAATAATAGAATTATAATAGAGTAATAATAGAGTAATAATAAAATAATAATAGAATAAAAACAGAATAATAATAAAGGAATAATAGAATAATATAATAGAATAATGATAGAATAATAATAGAATTATAATAGAGTAATAATAGAGTAATAATAGAATAATAGTAGAATAATAATAGAATAATAATAGACTAATAATAGAACAATAATAGAATAATAGAATAGCCTGTTGTTCCTCAACCTAATTCGCAACCCCTCTTCCATCTCCCGACGCAAACAATTGCAGATGAAAATACGCGTCGTCCCCGAGAACAATCCTCCCTTATCCCCTTACCCCCGAAGACCGCCGTGTTACACCCGAGCGACGCGACTCGCAGCAAAACGCGCGCGCGCGCGCTTCGCCAAAGAAAGAAGTTCCCCTGAAACGCTTGCAAGCATAATCGAACGGACACGCGAGGTCTCTCGCGGACTGGACAAACATCATAGACGGACAGAGGGGTGGTCGTGGGGGAAGGATCCCGAGAAATGGATGAAAAGGGTAGACGGCAGACGACAGAGCGTCGTCGGGGTCGACGCGGGGAACGGCAATGCCAGGGAAGATACATATACATAGTATGTATATACTCTCAGTTCTCGGTGTTTTTTTTGTTTTTTTTTAAAGGCGATGCTTTTGTGCAGAGAAGAACTCGTTTTGACGTGCAAGCGTGCTTTCTTGAGGTGTATAGGTACCGTTGACGGCCAACGTCGTCGTGTGGCTGACGTTTCCAGCTCGGTTCGTCGCGACGCACGTATACTCGCCCGCGTGTCTCGCCGCCACGGACTCGATGCTCAGTGCGCTCATATGCTTATTGATCCTCGTGATCGTCACGTCCGGATCGTTGAAGCCTATCGTTCTATCGTTAAACTTCCACACGATCTCGACCGGAAAGTCGCCTTTCATTATGGAACAGGTCGCCGAGACCATGTCGCCCGAGTTTGCCGGTCCGTCACTGATCGCGAACGGTCCTATATGCGGCGCAACTACAACGGACATCGAAAACCGTCTTTTTAGAGATCCAGCAACGCCACGACAGATCGACGCGATCCAATACCATTGATCCTTCTTCGGACGTTCGCGCGTCCTCGCCCTGTCCTCTTCGATTGCTGGGGATGTCGGGGGGATGGGAGTGACTTGTTGCGCGCATGCACGACAGAGAGATAAATAGAGAGAGAGAGAGAAAGAGAGAGAGAGAGAGTGAGAGAAACTATCGAGGCTCTAAATCAGGCACGTCCATGGAAACAGCCCGGTTGGTTGTGCTGCTACAAGTTGGGATATTAGGGACAGGGTTGCCGATGGTCGTGAACTTTGTGCGAAAGCTAGGACTAGATAGAGGTAGCTAAAGATTGGTTGATTGGGATTACACAGTTCGGCGAACCAAAACATTCTTTCTGTCTTCCGATGACCGCTGGGTGATTCTTGTGGAGCGTCGCTTTCCGGGCGCGAATTCGAAGCCGAATTGCACCCCCGATTTCACGAAAAACACGAATTTTTATAAAAATTCGCGGTTTTTAGCGACGACGAAGTAAGGTACTGTACGGTGGCCAATTACTGTGCCTTTCGTTTATTTTCGAACATAATTAACTTGATATTTATCGAAGAAGATACGTCAAATCTTTTTATTTCAAATAGAACGAATTAGAGAATAAAACAATTTAATATGTCTAATACGATAAATATAAAGATAATTATTTTCAAGCTTAATTAACTTTGTTTCTATCCAATAAGACATATCAATCTTTTTATTCGAAAATATACAAATTAGAAGAATAAAATGATTCAATATGTCAGGCATAGAAATTAGAAGAATAAAACAATTTAATATGTCTTATACAATAACTATAAAGCTTATTATTCTCAAGCATAATTAACTTTATTCCTATCCAATAAGACATATCAATCTTTTTATTCGAAAATATACAAATTAGAAGAATAAAATGATTCAATATGTCAGGCATAGAAATTAGAAGAATAAAACAATTTAATATTTATATCTAATTCGATAAATATAAAGCTATATATTTTATAGCTTTGTATTTTCAAGCATAATTGACTTAATTCCTATCCAACAAGACATAATAAATTTTTTCATTAAAGAATAAACAGATTAAAAGAATAAAACAATTGCATATGTTTCGTCAGATATATCTATAGCTAATTATTATCAAGCATAATTAGCTTTATCCCTATCCAACAAGACACGTAAAACTCATTTTATTCGAAAATAAACAGATTAAAAGAATAAAACAATCGAATACGCTTCGTTCGATAAATACAAACCTAATTATGCCCGAAGAAAGCAAAGCAAAGGTACAGTAATTGATCGCAGCAACGCTAACCGTCTCCACTACCCTACAGCAATTCGATTTCGGATTCGAACCTAACCCTGACGCTCTTCGAGGATCGTCCAGTGTCGGTCATTGGGAGACAAAACACGTGTTGGTCAGCGTTATCTGCGCGCTATCGCATGGTCTAGCAAACGAAACCAGGCAGGCTGCTCGCCGGACATGCCCGCTAGGGGATGTAAGGGATGGTGGTGTCTGTACCGTTGATTGCAAGAGATGCGGAATAACTGGTCCCGCCTGCTGCGTTGCTCACGGAGCAGGTGTACTCGCCCGCGTGCGTCGCCGTCACGCCGTCGATCGTCAGCACGCTGACGCGCTTGCTGGTCTTAACGATCGATATGTCGTACTGATCGCGAGTAATCGGTTCGCCGTTCAGGGCCCACTCGATCTGGATCGGGTGGTCCCCTTTCAATACCGTGCACGTTGCGGTCACTGTGTCCCCCCAATTCGCTGGCCCCTCTCCGATCACGAACGGCGAGATCTCCGGTGCAACTGGGGATCAGTAGAATAGAGCGAACACGTCTTCACGCATTCTCGACGCGGCTAGAACGCTCCAGGGATCATTGAACTCTCTTTAGGCGGGCCTTTTCTCGATATTTTATCAGGTCGATGTTGATTCTTTCGTAGCTTTCAATTCGATATTAATAGGTTCGTAGGTTTCAATTTGATATTAATAGTTTCGTAGATTTCAATTTGATATTAATAGTTTCGTAGGTTTCAATTCAATATTAATGGTTTCGTAATTTTCAATTCAATATTAATACTTTCCTAGCTTTCAATTCAATATTAATGCTTTCGTAGTTTTCAAGTCAATATTAATACTTTCTTTGTTTTCAATTCAATATTAATGCTTTCGTAGTTTTCAATTCAATATTAATACTCTCCTAGCTTTCAATTCGATATTAATGCTTTCCTAGCTTTCAGTTCAATATTAATGCCTTCGTAGTTTTCAATTCAATATTAATACTTTCTTTGTTTTCAATTCGATATTAATACTTTCCTAGCTTTCAATTCAATATTAATGCTTTCGTAGTTTTCGATTCAATATTAATACTTTTCTAGCTTTCAATTCGATATTAATACTTTCGCAATTTTCAATTGAATATTAATACTTTTCTAGCTTTCAATTCAATATTAATGCTTTCGTAGTTTTCAATTCAATATTAATACATTCGTAGCTTTCGACTCAAAATTAATCCTCTTCTAGATCATTCTCATCCATTGCAAGATCAAACCTTTTATAGATCGTATTCGTTTCTTACAAGCAAGATCAATTCGTTCGTAGATTGCAAATTGGATTCACTGATTTGTAATTATTGAAATGATTTGTATCTAAAATTAATAAGACTTGTAATTGATAAAATTCATATTGAATTGAAAAATTGAATGACATTCTATAAATAATTATCGAGAAACCCTTTAAAGTGCAATCTCTTCATGGTGAAAGCAAGAGAGCCACGCTTATTGCTCATTATTCCTAATGAAATTTCGTAATAAATAAATACTCAAATTCACAAAAAATGTATAAACTGAATGAAAAAACCATCCGGATTCTGATACAATTCTCTTTGTCTGCCAGAAAATGAATTTGATTTACAAATTTAAATTAAATTTAATTTGAATTTTTGTTTTTAAATTTAAATTTATATTTTAAAGAACAAATAAAACCCGCAAAAGGGTCGATTTAATTAGCAAAAAGGTGAATATGACCAACAACAGGATCAATTCACAGTCGCAAGAAGGTGAATACGATCTCCGCAAGAATTAATTTCCAGTCGCGAAACGTTGAACACCATATAAAAGAAAAAAATTAATTCGCAGTCGCTAAAATATGAAAACGATCCACAGTAGGATTAATTCGCAGTCGCAAAAATTAGCGCTAATTTACGCGAGAATTAGCTCGGAGGGCAATTTCGTGATGGAGATACGATCGAATGTCTGCACCGCGACGATACGGAGGGAGAACGGGGAGGATGTGTCGCCGAAGAACGGGATGATGTGATGGAAAGCTGTCCGGACGAGTGTCGCGCATGCATCCAGAGCATAAAGCAATCTCCCCTGCAGCCAGGGAACACGTGTTTTCAGTACCATTCACGGCCAACGTCGCTGTGAAACTCGTTCCACCGGCCGCGTTGCTCGCCGCACAGGTGTACTCGCCGGCGTGACTCGCTGTCACCGCGTCGATAGTCAGCAGGCTGACGCGTTTGCTAGTCACGATCGATATACCGGGATAATCGTGGGAGATCGGCTCGCCGTTCAGCGACCATTCGATCTGAATCGGGGAGTCGCCCTTCAACATGGTGCAGGTTGCGGTGACCGTGTCCCCCCAGTTCGCCGGTTTCTCGCTGATTGCGAACGGAGCTATCTCCGGGGCAACTAGGGTCAACAGAGAATCTTTTCGTTAAAGGGTTGTCCTTGCGACCACTGACCGACCACTATTCGACGACGACTACCGTCTACTGGAGCACTCCGGCTTTCTTGGTCTCGTTCTTCTAAATCGCGACAGCTTTGGGACAATATTTGAATCGGGAAACATTTCGAATGAAATTTTATTCGAGAAATATTTCGAACAGATCCTTCGAATCAGATTTTATTCGAGAAATATTTCGAACAGATTCTTCGAATCAGATTTTATTCGAGAAATATTTCGAACAGATTCTTCGAATTAGATTTTATTCGAGAAATATTTCGAACAGATTCTTCGAATGAAATTTTATTCGAGAAATATTTCGAACAGATCCTTCGAATCAAATTTTATTCGAGAAATATTTCGAACAGATTCTTCGAATTAGATTTGATTCGAGAAATATTTCGAACAGATTCTTCGAATCAAATTTTATTCGAGAAATATTTCGAACAGATTCTTCGAATCAAATTTGATTCGAAAAATGCCCGACGTGTGCGAAATTTCAGAGTGATCGGATATTTATATTTATTATAATATTCTTAGAATATATCGTATATTATGCACTGCGTTATTTGAGGAACATTAGCGAACGTAGAATGTTTGAAATATATAGCAGAAATAATAATTATTAATTAATTAGAAAAATGTACAGGGTGAATGAATTGCTGACTGCGAACGTCTGTCTGATCTTTCTTGTTGCTGCACTGACTAAGATAAAACAATCAGTAAAGACAATTAATTTTAGCAAATGGCTAAAATGTCTTTTTACATTAATCTGATTTATTTATATTAATCTCAGTCCGACTTGGACAACGCACAATGAACGAAATCGTAAAGAATCGAATTTCTTGATTAGCCAAAGCTTGAAGACACTTCTCGAACAACAACGCAAGATTCGATTCACAATTAATTCTAAACTAGTTCAACCCTCGTGAAACTTTGCACACATCGTTTTCGAAGCGATCATAACCAGCCTGCGAATTTCATTTATTCACAGCAAAAATGATCGCATCGAACGCGAAACGATAAAATATTGCCTGCATTATTTTCACCTCTTTAAAATTATTGAAACAGGAAATACATTGTCATGTATCTACAGTCGATGCAGACAATTTAAAAGTCCGCAGTCTGGTTTACAATTTATAGGAAAAAGACCAGAAAGAACGTTCGACCTGTAATCCAAGGGCCACCTAGACCAAGCGGATCTAACAAGGTAAGCACGAGTGCGCGCGATAGAAGAAGGCTGCGACTCCAAGCACGAACCACCGACGTAATTGGGGACGATAGACAAAGGATGTGCGAACAGGGAAATGTCAGAAGGACGCCTCAGTCGAGAGAAGTACCGTTCACGACCAGGGTAGACGAGTGGCTGGTCGCCCCAGCCTTGTTGGACGCCGAGCAGGTGTACTCCCCCGCGTGTCTCGCGGCAACGGACTCGATGCTGAGGATGCTGTTCTTTCGCGTGGTCGCCAGGATGTTAATGTCCCAGCGTTTTCGCTCGATCGGCTCGCCGTTCAACGCCCACGTGATCTCGATCGGCAGATCGCCCTTCAAAATGGCGCACACCACGGAGATCGAGTCGCCCGCGTTCGCCGGCTCCTCGGTGATCACGAACGGAGCTATCTGCGGCGCGACTGCGAAGAATCGATTGCATTCAGATCGGTTCCGATCGAAGCGACGAAGAATCCGACGAGTTCGCCCGACGCCATTCGTGGGGAGAGAGGGATCGAGACAGAGGAGAGGAGCGATGGAGGACGATACGCGGTGGTGGTGCGCGGTTTAATTTACATCGACAACGTTTTAGTGAGTCACAGCAAAATATAATTGTCGTCGTACCTTCGCGACTGTAGCATCACTGGATAGCTGAGAGTTTTCTGATTAAAACGAGTCCAAACACGACGTAGATCGGACAAGTTTCAGCCGTTGCAGGATTGATTAACTAATAAGCAACCTACAGGGTGAGCCGTAGAAACTAGTTACCTCAAATAATTCTCAAGTTGTACATTTTACGAAAAATGATTAAGCACGTGGTCTCTTAGATGAGTAAAGGCTCTTGTATGTAGAGAGGTATCCAAGTTTTCAAGATCATCTAATTTAAAGTTATTCGAGTAGTGCAAATTTCGCGACTCACACTGTGTAATGAACTCTTCGGTAAACAATGTTCGATTCCCGTCGTGTTTGGGCTCATTTTAACCGGGAGAATCTCAGCTATCCATTGGTGCTACAATTAGCAAATTCAGACGACTCGCTGCGAAACTGCTTCTTCATTTTTTCTACTCTTCTTCTCTTTATCGTCGACTATCGAGCTCGACGCGATGAAAGACGCTGGCCCGTACAACAAGTCGAACCGTTCGCGTAAATTTCACCGTGCACCACTGTACGCAGTTGTCTGTTACACGCTCGAAGGATCTACTCTAGGTACCGTTCACTGTCAACTCCGCCGAATAGCTGGTTGCGCCGGCTGCGTTCGAAGCAACGCAAGTATACGTGCCCGCGTGATTCGGACTCGCAGAGTCTATGGACAGCAGGCTGTTCCTTTTGGTGGTAGTCACGGATATCCGATGACTCTGCTCGATGGGGTTTTCGTTCAACGCCCAGCTGATCTCGAGCGGGGAATCCCCGCTGACTATGGTGCACACTGCCGAGACGGAGTCGCCCCAGTTCACAGCCTCGTCGGCCATTTCGAACGGGGCTATGCGCGGCGGCACTGTCGACGTCACAACAATGCTATGGGATTGTGCGAACACCATGTGTCTACGTAGACCGGGCCAAACACTATGGAAACGTACTGTTACGTATGGAACGTCTATTTGCGGAAATCCTTCGCGGAGCTGCTGTCTAAAAATCTGTAGGGCCTGAGTGGTAGCTAAGCGGGAACAGGACGGGGCCTCGATGCTGTTCGATCGTGCCCCAAACGCTTGGGATTCGGAACGAGGAATCTTTCTGTTTCGTCGAATCTTTTGCGATGTTCTCAGTCTTCAATTTGAACGACTTTTATGTCCTAGCTAATCCTACGATTTCATCGAACTTTGCTAGCTAGGCGCTTTCGACGGTTTCGCGGCAATGATCCTTTCGAATCCTCGCATTGGACACTGACTTCTGTATGAGATCGTTAATACATGCATTTGTACTACATAATTGATTCTTTTCGACTGTTTTATAAGCTAGTGCATCAAAAGATGATTGAATTGCACGATGTTCCGCACGAGCCTACTTCTTGCAGGTCAGCGTTTAGGCTACTCGTTCAAGCAAATTATAATCAGTTTATTTCTCAATTGCCAGAAGATATAAATTTCGACGATTATAATCAGAAATTTAGCTTCCTTAAAACCGACTTATCGTACCAATGCACGTCACGAAGTTTCGGTTCAAATTATTCACATCTCTCGTCGTCTATTTTCATGTTAGGCTCGCGTCACTAGTAAGGGATCAGTGTTCGGTCAATCCGAGTAACATTTAGCTACTGCTCCAGTTCCGGTGGTTGGCCATGACACCTGGCCGCACCACCTGCGTTCCCCAACTTGCCTAAGTATTGATCCCCGTAGGTCTCCTACCTGGACTACTTCTCCAAAGGTACGCCCAAGAAGCGCGAAACCTACATCCGCGCGAAAAGTGGCTAGAAACTAGAACTCGCGAGAGACTCCATCCGGCAAGCTGGGATCTGGCTGAGTCTGCGTCCAGGGACGTAACAGTACCGGGGACTAGCGACCTAGTGATGCGCAATAGTTGGGTCTGGGATGTAAAAGGACCTCGAAGCTGTGACCAGGGACATAATGAACCTAGTTGGAACCTACTTAATTGAACAGAACGGACCTTGGACCTTTGTCCAGACACGTAACAGTACGATTGGACACGGAACAGCAAGCTAGCTGATGCTCGTGATTGGTCTGTAAGGACACTGGATCTGTGTCCAGGCACGTGACAGCATGATTGGACAGGGACCAGCGACGCAGTGATAGACCTAATTGTGTCTGGGATCTATAAGGATCTAGAAAAATCGACCCGGACGATGGAAGAATGTCGATCAACGTTACCTCCACCCTCCACCCTCTCTGGGAACGATCGCGGCGTGTGCTGACGACGGGTGACGAGGAGTCTCGTTCGTTGAGAAAAAAAGCGATTATTAGCCTAACAGAGTACTCGAAGCGATAGGGACATACTTGTAGCCATCCGATCTGTAGCCACCAACCATCCAATCTCGGCTCACCGAATCGTAGCAGGGCTAATCAAACCGTACCGTTCACTGATAGTACCGAGGTGTGCGAGGTGGATCCGGCTGCGTTGGTCGCGGTGCACTTATACTCGCCCGCGTGTCTCGCAGCTACCGAGTCTATCGTCAGGGTGCTGATCCGTTTGCTACCTCGGATCACCACGATATCCGGGGTGTTGAAACCGTGGTCGCCGGACGCGTGTCCGACCTCGATCGGCCGACCGTTCAGCGACCACACGATCTTCAAGGGTAGATCGCCCTTGATCACGGCGCACTGAACGGTAGCCATTTCTCCGGCGTTCGCCGCCTCCTCGCCGAACGAGAACGGCGCCAATTGCGGGCCGACTGGAATTTCCAAAACAGCTTTTCCATCAAGCACTTCCTTTTTTTTTATACGACGCTTCGCTTTTTCCGCCGCTTCGCGGGAAACGGCTTGCACGGAGGGGGACGCGGCGCGGCGACGCCGTTGCGCGTCAACGACGCTCGGTTCGACCAACTGCCGTTTCATCGCTCGAATTGCGAAATGTTTCATCTCGTCCGACATTTATTTTTAGGTCTGTTTGGAGCACCGTTTTGAGAATGAGTGGCGATGTTATCCGGATTGCGTATCTTACTACAGGGGTTGCAGATATATAGGGTGCTTCGTAATTATGTTAAGGAGTGATATTTTCCTGAGGTCATTTGAAGCAACTTTTTCCTCAGCGAAAATGCGATCCGCGGCTTCGTTCGCGAGTTATTAAGGGAAAACGGTGACCAATGAGAGATCGCGTACGGCTGCCGCCCCGCCCTCGCGACCATTGCCGCTGCGTCAGACGGCCGGCGCGACGCGAAAGGGCGGAGCGTTGGCAGCGCTCGCTCTTCGATTCGTCGGCGTTTTTCGTTAATAACTCGCAAACGAAGCCGCGGATTGCATTTTCGCTAAGGAAAAAGTTACTTCAAATGATCTCAGGAATCATCCCTTTCCAGGTGTTAACATGATTATGAAACATTCTGTATTGTTTGAACATGTGTGTAACGAAAGGTCAGGATGTATTGTTCAGCTTTCCTACTTTTTTGAACCTCGCCGGGAAAATTGTAAAATTGCAGGATAATTCACAATCTATTCGTCATTTTTTTTAAATATTGAGGGCAAGATCTTTTTGAGCCTACTTCCTTGAATCTTGTCTAGAGAAATGCAAAATTGCAGAACCATCCGCAATGAATTTATCATCTTCAAAATCGAATTTATTTATGATCTGCAAGGGGATAGATAATGAAGACGAGATTCTACCTTTTTCTACGTTCTTCAAATTGGCCTAGAAAAATTGTCACATTTAAAATAGAATTTAGTTTCGATGTGCAAATAGCTAAAAACTTAAAACAAGATATTTTTTAATTTACTTCCTTGAACCTAACCTACAAAAATGTAAAGTTCCAGAACGAAGATAATTGTCACATATAAAATCGAATTTAGTTTCAATGTACAAGTAACTAAAGACTTAAAAACAAGATTCTTCTCAAATCTACTTCCTCGAACCTAACCTAGAAAAATATAAAATTCCAGAACGATAATTATCACATATAAAATAGAACTTAGTTTCGATATACAAATAACTAAAGACTTAAAAACAAGATTCTTCTCGAATCTACTTCCTCGAACCTAACCTAGAAAAATATAAAATTCCAGAACCATAATTGTCACATTAAAAATAGAATATAGTTTCGATGTACAAATAACAAAGACCTTAAAAGCAAGATTCTTCTCGAATCTACTTCCTCGAACCTAACCTAGAAAAATGTAGAATTGCATCCGCGGTCTAATTATGTTCACGAATGGACGCAAGAAGATCGTTTCTCGAGCGATGAAACGCGACTTCGCAGCACCGTGCAGCGCTCGACGACCCACGAACCACGAGAACGACGCGCTGGAGCTGTCGGATGACGGGTTAAGGGTCGAGCCTGACCGTGGATAGAAGATCTCAGAGAAGAACGCTGAGCGGGATCGGGATACGAGAGGATATATAGATATGTACGAAACGGAAAGACTGTAAAAAAGAACAAGCGATACGAAAACACGTGAATGAAAGTCAACATGGACCATCGTCTCGCTGCATCTGCGGGATGGACCGTGTGTCCTTACCTGCCGTCGTCTCTGACGATAATCTTACCTTCCCGAACCGGTACACGAGGATCGACATACGTTTGGCGTGTTCGATCATCGGCACGACGACGGCAGTAGCCTTTCCATACAGATTATACACTATGAAGATATTACTGCGGAAAACAAGAAAAGTTTACGAGAGGGAATATAATACTGATAGTAGAGAAAGCGATTGAAAAACGCGCCGATCGATCCGCGTCGCTGGCATACAGGGGAGGCGCGGCCGTGTCGCGAACATTTTGGCGGGAGACGGCCGGCTTCTGGACGCGTTTGTTGCTATTAGAATGCAGATCTTTATGCGAGATCAAAATCGGAAGGCGGAAAGCTTGCGAGAACAAGGATCGAACAAATTTTACAACCCCTGGCAATAAGTATTCGAACAGGCTTTTTGAAAAAAATAACTTTTAGGGTTGTTAACCCTTTTGGGGTTGTTAACCCTTTTGGGGTTGTTAACCCCCTTGGGGCTGCCGGCGAGACTACAAAATTTTTAGTTTGCTGCAAACCAAATACAAATAAATATTGAAACTAGGATTATGTATAATCTATAATATATTGTAATATATAATTAATGTATAAAAAATATACAATAATAATAAAAGTATATAATAATAGTATATAATTAATATACTGTAATATATACAATTATATATTGTTTATATATAAATTACAACGCAACTCCACAATGTTATTTACGTCGTAAATAGCAGGGGGTAGTTCCAGGGTTAAGACTGGACTAAAAGACTTTATTAATTCTGGACGATAAGGCTACTTTAGTGTACAATGACTAAAATATTTTTCTTTTAATTTTGCTATTACTTGAAATGACAAAAAAACGAATAAAAAGAAACTCAATTTTTCGATTTTTTTATCTGAGCCTAGAAAAAAGATTTTAGAAACGCGTTTCATAAATTTTTCAATTTTTCTCCCAGGTTCAAATAAAGGAGTTAAAAAAATATATTTTAGTACCATTTTACAATAAACTGGCCTCTTTAACATTCAAACAAAATTCAAGTCACTTCGTTCAATTTTTAAAAAAGTTATAGCGTACTAAAGAAGTGTTCGAATACATTTTGCCAGGGGCGGTACACAAGAATCAAACAAATTTCCATCTTTGTTCAATTATGAAAGTTACATCGCCGTAATTAAACCGTTTTAAATTCTTCACTGCTTTAAATAACAGCTTTTCAAATCGATCAGAAGCGCGTAAAGTCCGCAATCAGATCGTTCTACCGCGTTTATCCGCGCGCTACGGCGAACAGCGTTCGCATTCGTTGGAAGCCGTTTTTCCTGCGACCGGTATGTCGGCGATCCCTCGCGATCGTCGACGCGTTTTCGAATGGCCTGGCACAACCGCAAAGACAATGAACTCGTGTACGAGCGGGGCTGGTACCGTTGACCGATAGCACGACGGTGTGACTGTCCGATCCAGCGACATTCGACGCGGTGCACTTGTATCTTCCGGCGTGCCTCGCCGCCACGCTGTCGATGCTCAAGAAGCTGACCCTCTTATCGGTTACGATATGAACGTCCGGTCGGCTCGAGTCTACCGGGGTGTCGTCGAACGTCCATGTCAAGTTCACCGGGAAGTCGCCCTTGACGATCGTGCAAGAGACCGACAGCATCTCGCCGGAGTTCAGGGGATCGTCGCCGAAAGAGAACTGGAGGATCTGTGGCGCGACTGCGTGACACCGGCACGGTGGGGCAGCATGGACGAAACGGTGGGCACAGGTGAGAAACAATTCATCCGAGAGGCGTGTGCTACGCGAGCTTCACGTTGTAACGACCGCGCTTCGCCGCGGAATCGTTTCGAGGATTTAACGAATCGGACGTGCGGATCTTTATGCGTTTCTGGCGGAAATGGGAAAATGGAGAACGAAATTGCGAAGAGAGGTTAACAGAATTTTGTAACGTTGTAAAATTGTTGAAATTGTTGAAAGCGGGAAATTGATTTTTATGTGGTTTATATTTCTGACGATCGACGGGGATGACGTTTTTTATTTTGCATAAAGATCCGCAGTAGGGTGATGATACATTTATCGAGATTCGAGATTGTACAGGCTTTGCACTCGAAATTGATAGTTTTGAAAATTATAGTTAACTTTTTGCACGAGAAATTCATCCTTTTGAAGATCTAATTCATTTTTTACAGCAAATATTTGATCATTTTATAGATCATGGTGAACATATTAAATTTCAATGATGATAATGATTTCGTACATCGTATTTATCTTCCTGCAACTGCTAATTAATCCGTTTGTATTTGTTGTATCCCTTAACCCGTTATTATTTTTTTTAACCCTTTTACAGGTTTTCTTCATCGTTTTACAAATTAGGTTCATTTTACTGAAAATAAAATTAACCCTTTCGCAGATGAAGATTGGATGTCTTTCATTCAATTTTTAATTTTAGTAAGAATTTATGTACTTTAAAAATTGAACAACAGCTTGGCAATTTTGATTCGTGAAAGGGTTAATTTTATATACGAAAAAGTGAATTTATTTTGCGAAGCGGTGAACGAAACCTTCGAAAATGATGAATTTATTTACACAAAGGAAAATATGATCTATAAAATTGAATATGGATTTCTATACGCATTTATGAAATAATACAAATTGCATTAGAGAATAAGCCTTCATAAACTTGCAATAATCATGTTTATAAAATATCATTCAATTTTCACATTTGACAGGAACTTGATAAAACGATTAATTTTGAGTGCAAAACCTGTAGAATGTAAATGAGCGTTTTGATAACCATTGGGTGATTCATCGCAAGTTTCGATGTACTAAACACGAAATCGAATGTCGTTTTTCGTCATCAAACTCATTTTTTCATTGCTCTATAAAATTGTCAACTTTAACCATTTATCCCTGCTTTAATCGTAAAAGTTATACGATTAAGCCGTCAAAAGTGTTGTCAGTTGAAAATTTGATTTATTCTGCAATTAAAAAATTGAGAGTAACGCATTTGTGCTTATTACATGAAAACGAGTGACAGTCGTTAGATTGCAGATCATTGTGCAAATTTCCATGTTCAGACTTAGAAAAAAAGAACAATTAATTGGTAGATTATCATGGGAAATTTTTCCGGTATAATAATTAATAAATAATGTTCAGACTAAGACAGACAAAGTCAGAAGATTCTATAATTGATTGAACAATTTCTTCTAATAAAACTAAAATAAAATAAAAATACTGTTACGTTCTATTATATATTCCTAATTTCATCATCCGCAAAACGTAAAAACGTTGATAGAAAATAATTGCTGCTACACGACTCAACTTCTCAATTTCAATTCGACTAAATAGGTCAATTAATTGAATTTATGGAGGGTACTGTAGTGTCAGTCAAAGTGTCAACACACATTATACATATTTCTCCTATTATTTACTATTATGTTTAAATATTTCTTCTATCATTTACCATTATATTTAAATATTTCTTCTATTATTTACCATTATACTTAAATATTTCTTCTATTATTTTACTATTATATTTCACTATTTTTCCTATTATCTATATTTAAATATTTCTTCTATTATTTACCATTATATTTAACTATTTCTCCTATTATTTACCAATATATTTAAATATTTCTCCTACTATTTACCATTATATTTAACTATTTCTCCTATTATTTACCATTATATTTAAATATTTCTCTTACTATTTACCATTATATTTAAATATTTCTCCCATTATTTTACCATTGTATTTAACTATTTCTCCTATTATTTACCATCACATTCAACCATTCCCCAGCCCCAAAAATCTGCACAAAAATGCACAAAGATCCGCAGAAAGAAAACGATCACGCACCAGTTACCAAACCGCAAAATCAACGTTACCCAATGCTCGCATTAATACCACTAAAACATCGTTATCGTGATCGGTCGTTACAGCGTCGACGAGACCCTCAGGATCGCAGCCGCGAACTCACAGATCCGAGCGTCGATCGTACGAGAAAAACTGCTGGATCCTGTGCGCGCGAAAAAATGATGGAGAACCGACGGTGTAAGAGGACGACGATTGCTTGGGATCGGAATGCGTTTGATAGTGTTCGGGATAATGAGAGAGAGAGAGAGAGAGAGAGAGAGAGAGTGAGAGAGAGAGAGCGAGAGAGAGAGTGAGAGAGAGAAAGTAAAAGAGAGTGAAAGAGAGAGAGCTCTGTGTAAATGCTTGTTGTCGTAAGGTAGGAAGAAACGAGAGTGACAGTCAGAAAGGAGACACAATTGATCGACGCATGTACCGTTCACGGTCAGCTGAGCCGAGTGCGATGTGGCGCCGGCACGATTCGACGCCGAGCACGTATAGTCGCCGGCGTGTCTCGCCGCGACCGACTCGATAGTCAGGACGCTGTTTTTCTTGTTCGTGCTCGCGACGACAACGTCGGATCCATGGTGGCTGTCGATCGGAGTCCCGTTAAAAGCCCACGATATCTCGAGGGGCTGGTCGCCCTTCGCCACCGAACAGGTAACGGAGACCAGCTCGCCCCAGCTGGCCGGCTCGTCGCCGAACGTGAAGGGTAGTATTTGCGGGGCGACTGGAAGCAACGACTAGAAGAGTCGAGACGGAGGGGAGAGAGCGAGCGAGCGTCGATTCAAGATAGTACGACGACGTACGACGTTTCGAGATGCCGGGGTGTGTATTGCGAGGGTGCATCGTACGACTGGTACCATTCGCAGCGGTTAACGATAGAGAAATAGTTTCTACGTTAAGGGGGTGGTTTATGCCGGAGTCTCTTCCGGAAATAATTCGGGACACTTTCGTCCCCTTGCACCCGAGGCTGTTTCACCCTCAAAATGAAAGGGGTGTTTTTTTTCAATTCAAAGTGTTTCCGTATGGCGCGATTGTTTTTATTGGGAAAAGATTTAACCTGTTCGATTGTAGAAAACGTTTGTGAACTATTTTAATTTAATTACTGATATTAATTTAAGTATTTATTGTAAACGATGAGTCGTTAGTACTGAAGGCGATTCGCGAATGTTGTTCTTTTAGGAGCGATAAGATTGAATTTATATGATCGATTTTATAACAATATGAGCACGAATTGTTAATTATTATTTCGTGTGCGAGAATCTATATAACGATAGCAATCTTATAATAAACAATGTGTAACCGGTTAAAATGAGCGTCATGGTAGGTTTAGCGTTAATAATGTGAAAATTCTTTTGAAAAATTGTACAACAATTTTCAGGGTCGCCTGAAAGAGTCGCCAATCGAGTGCAAGGGGCTGTTGCACCGAGAACTAAACGTCTCAGACATGCACTGCTTTGTAGGAATGACAACTGAACGCCGTTTTTTTTATATTTCTGAGAAAAATTAGTGGTCTAAAACGGTATTTAGTAATCGATTAATAATCAAATTAGTAATCAAAGTGGTGAAGACATTTAAAGAATTTTGCGAACACTGTTATACGTCCATCGACTCATTAAAATTATTACTCATTAAAATGAACGTGTGTGTAGCTGTTGCGTTTTGCAATCGACGCAGACAGTTTTTATTTTGCACAAAAATCCGTTGTCCACTGAATTTATCTTTGCGTCTTGTACCAGTTGAAGAAATAAAAATATTGATGATTATAGTATATTCCGAGGTACACGTTTTTTAAATGAATTTTTGTTTATTACTATTAATCCGTAGCAGCAATTCTATTCCTATATAAAATAGAATTCCTTAAAACAAATGCATCAATTGCATAATATTTTTGCAGCGTACCAGTGCACGAAAGTGTATCGAATTATTTTCAGACGATGCAGCAGCTTAAACTCAATTTTCTGTTATCCCCTCGATCAATAACCATTCCGACGATAAAATCCCAGTAGTACGATGCATCCTGTGTGCTCTGCAGAACGATCACGCAGTTAACAATCAGAATTTTTATTGTAAATGGTAAATCTTTGGATTGAATAAAAGACGACGAAGTTTTAGTACTTTTGATAATCAAGACACAATATTGTAGATCGTTTTTTTATGCTTATGATATTATCGAACAGATCGAAAAAAAATCATGGCTTTTTTCTAACAAAATCATTCTAAAATGAACTAAAAGATCATTGTTTATTTCGAACCTTGCAATATATTATAGCATAACTCATAGGAAATTAATAAATCGATACAAAAGAGTAATTTTGCTGTGCTCAGTTTTTTCTACTTCTCTTTCCAAAAGTATCGTCTACAGCAAAAATCCAAGATCTATCATTTCCAAGAGAAACTCCAACCACGTGACCATTCTAAACATTTCCGCGAGTGGAGAACGACGAGGTTGGTATGGCGGTGAAGATATCGCTATCACGCAGCTAGGAGAAGACACCTTCGGCAAGCAGAAGACACCTTTAGCAAGGAAAAGACACCTTTGGCAAGGAAAAGACACCTTCAGATAGGAGAAGGCATCTTTCGATAGGAGGAGGCATCTTTAAATAAAAAGAGACACCATTGAACCGGAAGAGACACCTTTAAATCGGAAAGGACATCTTTAGACAGAAAAGGACACCATCAGACAGGAAAGAACACCTTCCAGCAAGGGAATTGGGAGACACCTTTCGCGAAGAAGCCGGGGCAAAGAAGCCGAGAATGGATCACACATCGGGAGAAACCTCTGTGACAGTAAAAGCAGGAGCAGCAGGAGTCGCAGGGGGGGGGGTAGAAAAGGACGAGCAGCAGGCATCAGAATAGGGATGAGTCGTACCGTTCACCGTTAAGGTTGCTGACCGACTGACGGAACCGGCAAGATTCGATGCGGAGCAGGCGTACTCTCCGGCGTGTCTTGCCGAGACGCCGTCGATGCTAAGGGTGCTCAGGTGTTTGTTTATTCTGATCATCGTGATGCTAGAGTCTTTCGACTTGTCGATCGGCACGCCGTTGAACGCCCACTCGATGTCCATGGGCATGTCGCCCTTCAAGATCGAGCACGGCACGGATACGGAGTCTCCCGAGTTGGCGACCTCGGCATTGAACGCGATCGGCAGAAGCTGCGGCCCGACTGAACAACAGAGATCGCAGGGTCGCGAGAGGTCGGGTGAACGGGTTTCGATTGCCGGGTCTCGCGTGCAGAGATCGAAACGCGAGATCGTCACGCGTATCCGACGCGGTTTTCTGACTCATTTCTGTCGACCGATCTGTCGTCTCGGTGACCGGTTACTGGACGGCCAAAAGCGACTCGGTTTCACCCGGTGACAGCGAGTTGTCATCGCGACAGCTCAGATTGTGCAGAAAAATGGAACCTTCCGGCTCGTTTTCGTAGTTACCGATTGTCTACTCTTCCCGAATTGTCCATTTTTTGGCGCGCAATCTGAGCGTCGATTGGCGAGAATTCACTGTGAAACGGAGGTCATCGGTTTCGGTTCTTCGGAACTTATGCGAGGAAAAATACGTTCGAAAACGTACGAGCGACTCATTTTTTCTGTCGTTCGAATAAATATGAAATATTTGAATAAAATGTTTAAACATTAGTTAGTAAACTAGGTGAAGTTCTAACGTCCTAAAAATATTTTTTCGTATCACTGGGTACGATTTTGTAAAAGTTATTGCATTTTGAAAGGCAATTATACAGTAAACTTCCCTTAACTGACGCTCAGATCGCACACAAAAATGGACAATTCGGGAAGAGTAGATGCGATTTATCCATTTTTGTGTACAAGCTGAGCGTCAATTAGGGAGAATTTATTGCATCTCGTTGTCAGCCAGAAATCGATAAGCGCGTAACGAATGTAACGCTAATTGCGTTTCCCGTGATTGTGTCCAAAACCGAAACCAATGTTACAACCGTTTTAAATCCCTGCTCGTAACCCGCACCGATCGGGTTAACCCGTTCTATCTGGAATCTAAGGAACCGTTTTTCTAATACAGGTTACAACTCGTTCACAGGATACGGTTTTTGCGACCGACTCGGTGATGTTAGCGTGAATAAAACAATATTTAAATATTTTACAGTAAAACAGCTCGCGTTCCGTAACTTTCTTTATCTGAGCCTAGAGCGAAAGTTTAAAAAATGCGTTCTGGATGTCAAAATCTCTAGATTTCTCACAATTTTCGGTCGAAAGTCGTGGCAAACTGCGATTTTCGCTATTTATAATTGTTTGCAACCGATAAAAACGTCAGCAGATTTCGATGAAATTTTCGGCGTTAAATTATCAAGATCTACGAAACGCATCGTTTAAATTTTCGTTATAAGCTCGGATAAATGAGTTAAAAGACGCAAGATCCTCTTGCCTTTTTCTTTATTTTAACCAATTGGGATTTTTGGAAATGATTTCAATAAACAATGGCTAGTAAACTAGTTTCCCTAGCATCTCAAATCAATATAAAGCACTTCGTCCACTTCTAAAAAAGTTGTTCCGTTTAAAAAGCTGTCTCATTTTGGAAGCTGTCCGAATATAAACACGAGTCGCTCTAAACACGCGAGACAATGAAATTTTCGCCGAAGCTACGGAATTGTGCAAACGCCTCTCGTTATCGCGAATTCGGTGAAATAACCGAATCGGTGCAAAGAAACTGTATCGCGCGAACGATTTTTGTTGCCTTTCTCGGTTAACCGGGTTCGGCATAGGTTATACAGAGTGTCCCAAAATTATTGCAAGACCGAGAAACGAAGGGTTCCTGAGACCATTTGAAGCAATTTTTTCCTTAGCGAAAATGTTCTACGAGGCTTCGTTCCCGAGTTATCGACGAAAAACAGTGACCAATGAGAGGCGAGCACTCGACTGACGCTAGGCGGCCGAGCCAATGAGCGGAACTGGGCGTCGCGCGCTCGTTAGCTGGCCCGCCTCGCGCCAGCCGAGTGCTCGTCCCTCATTGGTCCCAGTTTTTCGTTAATAACTCGTGAACGAAGCCTCGTAGAACATTTTCGCTAAGGAAAAGTTGCTTCAAATTACCTCAGGAATCCCTTATTCCCCGCTCGTGCAATAATTTTGGTACCCACTGTATTAAAATCGTGTTAGAACCCCTGACTAGTGTGCGACGTGGACGTGTGACGGACGTGGATTCACGATTTACGGGACCAGGATGACAGAGAGAGAAAGAGAGAGAGATAGAGCGAGAGAGAGAGAGAGAGAGTGAGTGAGTGAGTGAGTGAATGAGAGAGAGTGTGAGAGTATTGGGTTCGCTACGGTGCTCTTTGCCGGGATTGTGCATGAACGGAACAGAAACGAAGGTAAGTCGAAATGAACGGTAATGTAAGAAACGAAATGAAAAAAAAAAGAAAAACGAGATAAAACTGTTCTCTAGGAACGGATTCATTGGGCCCGAACCATTTACGGTGAGCGTGGTCGAGTGAGACGCCGTTCCAGCCGCGTTTTCGGCGGTGCAAACGTACTCCCCCGCGTGTCTCGCGGTGATGACGGAAATCATGAGCATGCTAACGCGATCCGCGACCTTCTTCGCAAGTACGCCGGAGGAACCGCCCATCTCTTCTCCGGGATAGCTCCAGCGTATGTTCAAAGGCAGGTCACCGGTCGGTACGATACACTGCAGGTTTTCGAACTCCCCGGCGTTCATCGGTAGCTTCGTGAACGAGAACTGCTGTATCGTGGGCGGCACTGAGGGTGGAGGATCGATGTATGGACGTATGATGACAGGTCGCGGGCGTACATGTGCGCATGTACGTGTACGTGTGCGTGAGACGTGTTCGTGTCGTAACGTCGTCGTGTGATCGAGTAGACGTCGATGAGCCGGCTGCGTCTATCGCCAGATTACAGGCCGACCGGCCTCGAATCGCGTCGCTGCGACCGGGTCCAGCTGATCGGCAGTTTTCATGGCTTTGCTGCCTGAATACAGTTATCCTACGCGATGGAGCGCGATTGGCAGACCGCGGATTTTTATGCAAAATTAAAAATTGAATTTAATTGCAGGGAACGTAAATCGGATGAAAATGTATCGTCTCTTTCGATAATTGCAATAAGTTGAGCGCGATGTAATGGGAAAAAATTAGATTACATTTTTATTATATCTTAAATTTTCCTAATATATAAATTATTATTTTCTAATATAAAATACATTTTTTTCAGAAATACATAAAATCCACAGTGATTAGAGAGATTCGTAAGACGGTAAGGAGCAATTATCGATTTTTCTGAGCATGGATCGAATTGCCAAGTCGTCGATTATATTTTTTAATTCATACTCTATAGACTGTATTCTTTTTTATTGTAGTTTATTCGTTTATTTGTGGATATTATTTGCGTAATATTAACCTGTTAGCTGGCTCCGACGAGTATGCTCGACGAAATGGCATTATTTTGCGTTTAAAATTGCAACGTTAAATTGCAAATATATTCATAAATTTTGAGACGTTTTGAATATTTGAATATGGAAGAGACAAATCGATAAACTTTGGGAAAAAAGATACTTTGTATGATATCAGTTTTGTTCAAATCGATTGTGGATTGTATGAATTCTTGTTGATATTCTTATTCGAATGAATTCTTATTCGACTGAATTCTTATTCGAATGAATTCTTTTTCGAATGAATTCTTATTCGAATGAATTCTTCTTCGACTGATATTCTTATTCGAATGAATTCTTCTTCGACTGTGATATTCTTATTCGAATGAATTCTTCTTCGACTATAAAATTCTTATTCGAATGAATTCTTATTCAAATGAATTCTTATTCGACTGAATTCTTATTCGACTGAATTCTTATTCAACTGAATTCTTATTCAACTCTGAATTCTTATTCGAATGAATTCTTCCTCAACTAATATTCTTATTCAAATGAATTCTTATTTGACTGAATTCTTATTCGACTGGATTCTTATTCGACTGGATTCCTATTCGATCGAGTCCTCATTCGTCAAAAATCTCATTCGGATAAATTCTCGTTCGATTGGACGTTTGCCCGACAGCGTCGAATAAAACAGAATTCGTCGAATAAAATTGAATTCGTCGGCCATTGTCTCCGATCCGTCGTCCGAATGAAATGTTTGTCGAGCTCCGGCGACGATACGGAGGTCGAACTGTATTCAGGAGGGTAGCTGTTCGAAGATGGCGAAGCTCGGAAGACACGCAGCCGACCCATTTCGTTGACGAATATGTATTATATACAGAGACACGGTAACTCTGCGGATCAACGGTAACTACGAATGGTGGACGCGCGAAGAGAGAACAATTCTGACAAGAATGCACCAGATTTCTTACGGTCGATCGTCGGCCACCGCCATACCAACTTCCAACATTCCAACGAAAGCGCTCTCGAGCCGCTTTTCCGAGGCGTTTCTCTCGCGCCACGTTCTCTAGCGTTCGTTAAATCAGCAACGGGGTCGTCGTCCGTGTGCGTGTCCGCGTCCGTGTCCGTGTCCGTTTTGCATTCGCGGATTTGCCGGCAAACGCGGATATCACGAACACACGCGGTTTCGCTTCGTTTCTTTTTTCTTTTCTTTTCTTTCTTTTTTTTTCTATCACGGTCGTGCGGTTTCTCACGCGGCTCTCGGTTCGACCGCGATATTCGACAGGACGTGACGTGACTGGCCCGATCGACACCGTCGAAATGGGCCAGGACTCGCTGGAAGAATCGTTTTTTTAGGCTGCAATAGAACGTTCGGTGCGACAGATCGTGTAACATTCGTCCGGTCTAATCTGACGAATACCTGGAAAGAACAGTTTACGAAGGATCCCGTTCGCGACTCGCGATTCGTTTGGTCGAATTGGTAATTATAATCAGTTTGGGACCGGCGATTTTACCGGTGGAACACGATCGATCGGTGCTCGATCGCGCGATGCTGTGAACACGATCGATCGTTGTTCGATCGCACACTGTTCCGAATATTTTTCAAAAATGTATGGTCAATCTACGTTAAATCAGAATTTTGATAATTGGTTATGATAAAGTAACGAGAATGAGTTCGCGACGAACAAAAGTCTGCAACATTTTCGTTTATAAAAAAAAAAAAAATGTGGAAATTCATGTTCGACAATTTTTCTCAGTTTTCGGGAACACAGACTTTATTCCCCAGTTTTATCGAATTTTTACAGAATGTGTGAACGTTCAAATGCAAGTTTCACTCATTTTCATGAAAACGGAAATTTTTTATGAGCTTTCTCAAATTTGTTTGTAAAATATGAACACTTATGAGTAATTTTTATCAATTAAAAAGAGCTGGTTGCGTTTATAAATTTTTGGTATAAAAACTAACTTATTAACTACATTTTGATGCATTTTCATGTATTATGTAATATTTTGTAGTATTTTATAGTATTTTGTAATATTTTATAGTATTATGGTATATTTTTATGCACTTTTATGTATTTTGAAGTATTTTAATGTATTTTGATGTATTTTGATGCATCGTATTGTATTGCTGATGCATTCTAATGTATTTTACATTATTTTCATATATTGTCATATATTCTGATGCATTTTTATGTATTCTGATATATTTTTATGCATTCCATTGTCCTCTAACCTTAAAGATCAAATCGCTCTAAAATATACACACCTGAGACTATAAACAATGTTTTATTTTCTAAAGTTTATCCACTTTCTACGTTCAAGCTCTTTTAAATATATAATCATTGAAGATGCATTTACTTCAAATATAAAATTCCGAGCAAAACATATTTGGTTTTGATGCCACTTCTGAAGTATTAATATAATGAATTATTAATAAGGGAGCTCGCCGGCTGGAGTTTCATACTTGACATTTGAAATTCTAAGTTATCGATACAATAACTGAATTAGTACTGAAAGGGAGAATGTGTGTGTGTGTGTCCCGGGTAAAAGTCTCGTACTTGACATTTGAAATTCTGCTCGCAAAACGAGCCTTATCTCGTGACGGTGCCTTTAAAACGAACGTCGCGCTGTAATGAACCGCTAAAGATCCGGTGTGCCACATTTCAGTTAACCGAGCCGCGGTACTCGTCTGCTGCGGACCACTCATGCTCCATATTACCCTTCAATGTGGCCTAAAAACAATATCGACAGGTTTCGTGCCCGTCTGAATGAGTCTCGTCTCTTCTAGCGATGAGTTTCATCGACCTCTATTCGCGAATGTTGCTTTCTTTCGTGGAAACCGTGTAGAATTGTCCGAAAAGAACTTATGGTTGCATAAATACTATCCTCGAAAAATTTACTCTTATTATACTCTTTTACTCTTATTATTACTCTTATTAGTACTCTTATTATATACGATTACTCTTATTTTATTTATATCTTATTACATATTTTGTATCCTAATTTAACCAAATATGTTTCACTCATAATTTCATATTTTAATGGAATACGTTAAAAACAATGCAATGCGCGAAATCCGCCACTTTTCAGTGTTTGAAAATAGAAAATATGCTACTGTTGCAATTAATGGTTACATGTTATTGTGATAAATGCATTTTGTAGAATTTGCTAGGAAAATAATTATAATAGCAATTTTATTAAGATTATTAATAGCAAAAAGATTTTCCAATTTCTAACTGTTCTGTAAACCAGAATTAACTATGTCAACATAAAAATAAATAAAATAATATATTATGAAAAAATAAATAGATATAAAAGAGAAATCAAATTTTAAATATGATTGTAAACATACATTTGCTCGTATTAATATTTCAAAAACATATCTAACTATAAATTATGTAAATCCTTGTTGAAATCACACAATTCTGTTTCATACATAAAACATTAGCTATCATAAAAAATATATCAAATTTTAATTCTCAGTGACGATATAATTTCGAATAATCGAGATTTAACGTAGAATGACCACAAATCGGAAAACGTTTCGATGAAAAAATAGTCCGAGGATTTTAATAAAAAAAGAAAAAAAATACTCCGGAATAGGACAATTTTTCCGATCGACGATCGACGATCCGCGCGATCCAGATTAATATCAACATAGTCTAAGAAGAAAAGGAGCATCGAACTTACCCATGACTTGTACTTCGAGTGTTCCTCTGGCGCTGTAACCTTGGGCGTTGCGTGCGACACACGTGTAAATAGCCTGATCGCTCATTCTCTCGACGTTCTCGATGATCAGCGTGCCATTCGGGAAGACCTTCTGTTTCCTGTTGATCGGCAGAACTCTCGTGTCCCGTTCCCATACGATGCTTTCGATCGGATATCCGGCAACCGGGCAGGTCACGCGAAGAGTTTCACCAGCAACGATAGCCTTTTTGTCCATGTGGCGAATAAAGGGAAGTCCGTAAACGTTCAATCGGGCCGAGTGTTCCGCGGATCCAACCTGTAATCACGAGATCCACGGTTCTTGGTTCTGTCGTGTAAAATCACATTGGAAGAAACAGACCCCGAGCACGTTCGAAATTAGGTGAAATATTATTTCAAATAACTTGGTATTTTATTTCGTAATTATTTTCGTGCCCGTGATCCATTTTAACGTAACGTTGTTTGAGATATTATTTCGAATAACGTGGTATTTTATTTCATCATTATTTGAAATATTATTTCGAACAACGTGTTATTTTATTTCATAATTATTTGGAATAATTGTTTGAAATATTATCTCAAATAACATGTTATTTTATTTCATAATTATTTGAAATAATTTTGAAAATTGCCTAAAATGTTTTTAGGCTGGTTTACGCGATGTTGTTTATTAAATATATATAAACTACAATAATAATAATAATAATATATATATTATTATACGAATCATTTTGTTGTGAAAAAAGCATTACTTTGAACAAATTATTGCGAAAATTTCGTGAAGTAAAATCGTTTCTTTGATTATTATTTTATGGATTGTTTCTTTGCTGATTTTTATAACTAATTCATAATAATTCATAACAACCAACGAGTTATAATCATTATTTATTTGAACACATTATTTCTGGCCCAACTTTAGTTTTTAGACATTTACCCACTTCTAATAAGAATGAAGTTTTTAATAAAAAATCTTTTGGAAAAGTCTTTTAAAGAAAACCTTCTAAAAAAATGGGTCTCGCATTAAGCACGTTTGCCCCAAAACCTTTAAGATCGCAGCAGTAAGGCTGAGAACGAACCACCTCCCCTTTTTATACCGTATGCAAAATCGAGACAGAAAGGAAACGCGGAAAGAAAAAGGCGAAAAAAAATCAAGCTCTCCACCTTCGACGCTGCGATGCATTTGTAGAGTCCGCCATCGTTGGTGTGAATGCTCGAGATGTTCAAATGTGAAACCACGTCGCCGTTAACCGTAACGTACTGGCCGACTTGCAGTCTTTCTGTGTTGGATAATCGTTTGCCGTCAAGTTCCCAGGTGATCTCAGGTGTCGGGTTTCCGCTGGCCACACATTTCAAGAACATGCTCGGGCCGGGCTGCAGGGTCTCTTCAACGAAAGCGTGACGGATCTGCGGGGGTTCGACTGCGGATGCGAAATAGTTTCGTCTGGATTAACGTCTTTCATGGTCGTCGATCGTAAACAGTGCGTGGACATTCGACAATTTTTTATTAGCCACCTAAATATTTTCTTCAGTCGTGACAATGCACGAAATGCATTGTTAATCATTCTTGTTACTTTTCATCAGGTTCGATTAAGATTCCACCGGTAAAAATAATTATTACATTATTTATATTATTTGACATATTGATTGAAATTATAAATTGAATGGTAAAAATAATTTCAGTAGAATTTCAATCAATTTAAAATATACATTGGATATATTCTCCCTTGAATTTCGAACAGGAAATTCAATAGAAATTGAATTGATAAAAATAATTTCTAAAGTAAATTTCAATTGAGACTATGAATTGAATTGGTAAAAATAACTTCAGTAGAAAATATCAATTTAAAATATACATCGAACGTATTCACCTTCGAATAGAAATTTCGATGAAAATTGAATTGCTAAGAATAATTTCTAAACTAGATTTCGATTCATTCGATTCAATTTTGACCAGTTTCGATAGGAATTGACAAAAATAATTTTTCGTAGACATATAAATACGATAGCTGCATCTATTGAAATCAATTTTGATCAGGTTCGGTGAAGACTGAATAGCTAAAAATAAATTCTATAAAACATTTAAGGATTTCAATCGAAAGTATAAATAGGGACTTCTTAACTCAATTTCTACATAGTTCAATAGATATCGAATTTCTAAAAATACTGCTTACAGAAAATTATAATTAAAAATATAAATTGTAATCGAACATATAAAAATAATTATTCCAGAAAATCCCAATCGAGATCATAAAATTGAAGTACCCAAAACAACCCCCATTTAAATCGATCGATAGATAAAAAAATAACGTAAAAAGAAAAACTAAAAAGTAATTATCTACTCACATCGTCCACCAAGTTTCAATTCAGCCGTCGCCTGCGCGCTTTCCTGGTCGTTCCTGACGAAACACTGATACATTCCCTTGTCCTCTTTCTTGACGCTTTCGATTCTGAGCACATGGTCCTCCAGTCCAAGGGGTTTGCCGTCCTTCAGCCACGAGATCGTCTTGATGGGGTTTCCGCGAACGTTGCAGGTGAAGGTAGCCGGTCTGCCGAAGTCGATGGTCTGGGTGCTGGGCTCGATCTCCGCGGCCAAGGGTGCGGTCACCGTCAAAACTGTCTCCACGCTTTCTCCGCCGACAGAGTTGTTCACGATGCACAGATACTTGCCGGAATCCTCGACGCGGGCCTCACGGATGATCAGGGTTCCGCTGACTTGACGGACGCGTTCGTTAAGCTGGACCGGTTGACGACGAGTTGAACCTTCGATGAACTTGTACCATCTGCAACGAGAGGGCAAAGGGATTTGTTCGTGGGCTGGTCGCTGAAAGAAGCTTCTTATGGTCACGCGAAACGAAGCCAATAGGATATCGTTTTTTTTTCCGAACACCTCGAGTACCGGCAGTTTTTTTTAATTTTTAAGTCGAAAGTTGAGAAAGAAAGAAGTTGAGAATTTCTCAACGATTCGACGACCTCGAACGCTTTACAAAATTAAAGTGTTTGATTGAATCGTATTAAGATCGAGAAGTTCAGATTTCGAAGATACAATTTATTATTGGAGAAAAATTGAATTTTCAGGTCTGAGAAAATTAGCATGCCATCCGCGCGTGGGTGACGCGGCAGTGAAAGGGGTTAAAAATTGTTGGAACGTGACAGGAATATCATAAATTATCAGATCAATTAAATTATCGAATTATCAATCATAATGTATCAAAATTCTTTTTTCAAATTGTTTCATAAATTCTTCGAGAAATTGAAAGAATATTAATTGCTTAATTAATTAAGCAGCTCGACGACCCCAAAGTCTTCCGGTAATCGAGGTGTTAAGACAATACATTTCGTGATGATCTTTATGCATTTTTATTACAATCAAGTTTGTAAAATGCATGAAAATTGATGAAAATGGATCGTGTTATTATTCTGTGTTCACAATAGAGGAACTTTCTAGCGAATGTGACAAATAATAATATTATATATATATAATATATATAATATATAATATATAATAATATTATATATATAATATTATATTAATAATATAATATTCTTGTTTAGATACCTAGAAATTGTTTAATAATTTAAGAATTGCAAATTTTAAGAATTTTCACAAAGATTTTGCAGTCTAGAGATGACACGGAGTGATAACTAGACCGTGGATTTTTACGCAAAATTGCATCGATTGCAAGAAATTGTAATTAAATAGCGAGTTCTTTCGTTCTCTAATAATTTGGACAGATTGACGTTACTTTCATAGATTGAAATTACTATAGCAGATTGAAATTACTTTAGTAGATTGAAATAATCTTTTTACTGTATCAAATTGCAACCGCTCAATTTTGTTACAAATGCATAAAATCCAGCGATTACGTTCCTAGTCGCTTCGTTTCTTGTCTCGATTTCTAGATTCGCATGTACACACAGGTCCACAAGTCACCGGACACTTTGCAGATGCTGAAGACATTCCCATGGAATCGACGATCGCGTTTTGCAAAATACTGATTGCAAAAGTTTATTTCCAAAGCAGTTGGAAATTGTTTCAGGAAATATTTCAATTATTCCAATCGAAGTGATCAAACTTCTTACATCGTTCTCGATATTTACAAAAGTCTGAATATTACAATTTGTAAATTATTATGTAATGATTGTAAATTATGCAACGTATTCTTTCATTTAAAAGAAACAACTAATAATGCAATTATGAAAATACAGATAATTTTGTTCCCGAAAATTATACACCTATGATTCGAATTTGTATCATTTTCTTCCTCGACTAAAATAACCATAAGCTCGAAGATTGAACGAGCATAAGCTTGATGTACGATCATTTTATCGACGTTCTAAAGCGCTGTGGATAAAAAGTGTGTCGGCAGCGTTAGAATAACCAGCGATGTGCTTCGCGACGAGGTCGTACGATCGGAGTTGCACGCCGGGCAATGCATTCGAATTTGCATCATTGGATTTCTGATGAAATCCATCGTATTTTCGAGCATATCGTCGCGATGTAACTATGTCATCTACATGTAACAGCGAATACATACATCGCAAGTGGAAATTCGATCGTACGACGATCTCTGGTTATTCTAATGCCGGTGAGGTGCTTTTCATTAAAAGTGCTTTTAAATTCATGAATACTTTTCTTTATTCGCAAAATCTGAAACGATTCGAACTCGTGAATTTTATAAAACATACTATGTTTTTTGGAATAAGATACTTTAAGATCGTAATATCTGTTCCTGTTACATCAGTTTTGCAATGTGAAAGTGAACTGCTCTCGCGACTTCGGTTGTCTCCTTTTGAAAAATATTAATAATACTGAAAATGTAATGTAAACCGTAATGTAATAATAAAGAATGTAATAAAAACTGTAATGTAAAATATCGTACATCAAGTTTCATGGAGCCGCTGAGAGAAGCTTGGAATTTCAGCCGCTTGGAATTTCTAACAATTAGTGAATTCGATTCATAAAACAATGAATTCGTTTTACAGAAAATTAATTCGTTCTCGGAAAAAGAATCGAGTTCGATTCGCAAACGAATGAGTTCGTTTTGCAAAAGGATAAATTCGTTTTCGAGAACAGTGAATTCGATTCACGTGAAAATGAATTCGTTTTACGAAAAAAGAATAAAGCCATTTCACGAGAAAGGATAAATCTCGTTTCACGAGAAAGAGAATTCGATCAACGAGAAACAGAATTCAGTTCGCAAAACAGCAAATTCGATCTCCGAACCAGTGAATTCGACGTACAGAAAAAAAAAGGAAAAAGTAAACAGTGATCCAGGAAACAATGAATTTGCAAACTGATCCAATAACCCCGCAATTCCGATCATCCGAGTAATTCGTCCAAACACGATTCTCCGACGACTGTGTACACGCGCGTTCACATAATTTCTCGTACACGCCCAGACAGTCTCTCGTCCGGGACTAAACGCGAAACACACAACGACGAGAGATCGCATTGAAAGAACGTTGAATTCGCATTCGGCTGAGCAAGTGTCTGGTGTCTCGTAGACCTCAATGATTATGTGTGTATATATGTGTATGCAGGGCTTTGGGCGTCTCTGGGCACGGGCTTCTGTCTCTACTGCCGGCTCATTAGCACGTGTCTCTTGCGCAAACTTAATCAGAAAGAAGGAGAGCTTCAACGCATCTGGAGCATACAGCGGTCATAAAAGCAGAGCAGGTCGGGAAAACGGTGTGGGGGAGGAGGAGGCTGGCAGCGGCAAGTTCGTCACGATCGGAAACAAAAAGTGCTCCACGAGAGACAAATAAAGAGATAGAAAGAGATAGAGAGAGATAAAGAGAGAGAGAGAGAGAGAGAGAGAGAGAGAGAGATAAAGAGAGAGAGAGAGAGAGATAGATAAAGAAAAAGAGAGAGAGCAGGTTGCTCCGACAACCGATTCGAAAACGATCGACCAAGTATCGAAAGTAATATCAACAGTTGCCATCGATTCTCGACCGATTTCTGCAACATCAGTCAAAGAGGATGACAACGAAACGTAGACGATAGCAGAAAGTTGATAAAACGATTGTTATAAACATCGTTTAACAATCAGATAGCTAATAGTTCGTAGGACAAGTGAATAGCGGAGTTTGGTTCGTTTGGACCCATAAGATAGTGGAGCGGGATACTGTGGGGTGACCAATTGCTGTGCCTTTGGCTTATTTTCGGGCCTAATCAAATGAATATTTATCGAACAAGACACATTAAATTTCTGTACACTTTGATATCGTTTATCTCTTAATAAAAAAAGATATAACATGTCTTGTTCGATAAAGATAAAGTTAATTATGCTCGAGAACAAACGAAAGCAATTGGTCACGCCACAGTAACCGGCTCCTCTGCCCTACGAGACGGCTACTATTGGCAGCTGACAAGACGGTAATCTGTTCACAAACTAAACAGCTTTTCAGACGCTGGGTCATTATTGGCCCAGTTGCGCGACGGACGGAAGCCGCGATTAATTAGATCGAAGACGATCGATCTTCTCGCGTCGTTCACTTCGCCAATAACGAGCCAGGACCCGAAAATATGGACTATCGATTCAGTTCGCCATCTTTTCGCGGTCGTCTCGTACGGGTCGAATCGGACCCACCCCGAACAGTCGAACAGAAAATAAGATCGCGCGATGGCCGCCGTGTTTGTCGCGGGACGAACGAGCCGGTCGCTGTTTCCGATCAGAATACGGGAGTCGAGGTGACAATGAGCATGGGTGGTGGCGATGGTGCAGCAACTGGACAATGCGACGGGTCACTTGAAACACAGTCAACAATTTTCTGAAGAGAGACAGAGAGAGAGAGAGAGAGAGAGAGAGAGAGAGCGAGAGAGAGGAAGGCCGGGAAGTGGCGGGTGAAAACATGAAACGGATGAGGCACGAAGGTGGCGAGGACTTACCAGCCAGATATCGTGGGACTTATTGGAGGTGTGCAGGTGCAGGGCTACATTGTTCGGCCCATTGATCGGGTGACGCTCTCTCGGACCACCCAGATCAGCACCGGGGCTACCGAAGGAGAAGAGGGCCCGCATCCTTTTCGGAGTCGCGCTTCCGTCGCCTATCTCGGGGTTGCGTCGCGAGGCTCCTGTTGGCACTGAAAACCAACACGTCCGATTGGCCCCGATAGGCTCCGCCTTCTTACTCAACGCTGTCTCCTCTCGCGGCCGGCTAATCTCTCGGAACTTCTTCGACTTAGATCGAGGCGAGACCAGTGTGTGTGCGGGAAAACTCGCTACGCTAGCAGTGGGGGCAGCCGACGCATGCGCGGAAGTCCCGCGCAACGGCGCGACGCGGCTGCCGCGCGAACGCTATAGTCCCGAACTGCGATCGCGACGCAGGTCGGAATTATAAGGCTCGCCCGGTAGACGCACCGCGTCGCTGCGCGGGGCTCTCTGCGCATGCGTCGCCTCCCCACTCCTCGCGTAGCGACTTCTCCTGAATACACAGAACGAAACAGAGAGAGAGAGAGAGAGAGAGAGAGAGAGAGAGAGAGATTTGCTTTGATCTGGCAAGCTTGGAGCTCCAAGGTGGATTTTGAACCAGCTGTCCATGCTTCGGGCACCTTTGTGCCCTCCCCCTCGTCTTTCTACGCTCGACGATCGACTCTTTTCTTTCTTAATTTTCAGATTTGTTTTTAGTCAGTCTTCGCTCTGATCCGTTTCGTTCGTTCTCTCTCTCGCCTCTGATGTGCTCAATCCGCCTCTGTGTCGAACGTCGAACTTCTCGGATTTTGCGGTACCGCCACCCGACCCGGGGTAGAGGGTAAGGATGGAACGCCTCGAAAATAGGATGAAACAAAAGAAAAAAAATAGAGAAGCTATACGGAAACTTTGAGTGTACCTAGAGATCGGGGCAGGAAAGCCTTGTGCCGCACACGCCAGCGCCAGAGACTCGCCCTCTACCCCGCGGTACTTATTAAGGCCGTCTCCAGTCCCTTTTGGGGCAGTACGACCGGACGGTTCTGGAACGATATCATTTATATTGCCCGGAATGACTGGATCGTTCTTTTATCGTTCGCTTCGCCTTCGATCGAGCGGCGCGTCGCTGATCCGATCGGTCGGTCTCGCGTCGTCCCGGCGACTCCGTTTCGCGGCGAACGCGTCCCCAATGCAACATGTTTGTTCGATACGGTTCGATGCTGCAGTTCGCGCAACGAGACCAGTCAGAAAGCGCAAACAGATGCACCGCGGTGCGCGTATTTGGCCAACGATCGACATTTTTGCGACCGCGTTAAAATGAACCGGAGATTGATTGCCATTGATTGTCAATGGCTGCAGACGCGTCGTTTATGGCGATATCGTGCAACTGATTCGTTTATGTTTGCTGGCTCGTCTCGTCGGATCATGGAAGCTACAGTAATGACTCTCTAATTGACGCTTAGATTGTCCATAAAAATTGACAATTTGGGAAGAGAAGATGCGATTATTCGAGCCTCGCGGTTCGTTTTATAGTTTCGAGTTGTCAAGAATTATAAGAACGAGCTGCGGGGCTCGAATAATCGTATCTACTCTTTCCTAATTGTCCATTTCTGTGCGCAATCTGAGCGTCAGTTTGGGAGACATTAGTGTACTGGGTCAGTGGATCGACTCGATTTATTTGTGTAGGATTGTGCATTATGCATGCACGTGTTGTGCATTTCTTTGTAGAAGTACGTTGGCGGAAAAGACAGAATTGTGAAACTATTAGGTAATAAAAGAATGAATTCGATTTGGAAACGAATGAACTTGTTTTACAAACGGGTGAATTCGATTCAAATATTTAGAAATTGAATTAAAATTGAAAATGTCATTTTTTTAATGTCAACGTACAATTTCATTAATTTACTTAATTTTTAAGTAAATATATAATCCAATATAATTCGATCAAATGTTCAGAAATTAAATTAAAAGTGAAAATGTCGATTTTTTAATGTCAACGTACAATTTCATTAATTAACTTAATTTTTATGTGAATATATAATCAAATAAAATTCGATGAAATATTTAGAAATTAAGTTAAAGCTAAAAATGTCAATTTTTAAATGTCAACAATTTCATTAACTTAATTAATTTGTACGTAAATATAAAATCCAATAAATAAAATACACAAATACGTTTCAGAAAAATAAATTCGTGTTACAAAAGCATGAATTTGATATCATTCCACGAAACAGTAAATTCGATCAAACAAAACGGTGAACCGATTAATTTTATTAACCAGTTTTGTTAACCAGTTAATTTTATCTTCGACAACTTATCAATTTATTTCTTCCACAGTAAAAACATAAATGAATCAATCAATATATCAATAATGAATCAATACATCGATTGCACTAAATCCAACGACAAAAATCGCGCAAAATCCACCGAACCAAAATTTCGCAACTTCCACGACACGTCGGCCAGCGCCCAGTAATTCCACTGTCATCAAGAACGCCGCACGCGTGACAAAGGGAACGCGTTCTCGCGAGCATTGCACGCAAAACATACCTCTCTTCCTCCTGAATAGCCGGAATCCTGAACAGGTAATCAGTCTACGATGAACAAAAAGACATGCAACTTACCTGAGTCATCGTTGTTCCGCGGATCAAAATCTATAGCTACCAATTGATTCGACTCATCGACGACGACGACGACGACGACGACAACGACGACAAAAAGGGGGAGCAAAGGATCGAAAATGGGGATGAAAGGTATGGCGTCTACCTTGTGACGGGCATGGGGAATCCCTGAAACGAGTGACTCAACGCGATATTCTGACCCCCGGCAGCCAACACCACTTCTCTCTCGAATTTCTTGCCCGAAGACCGCGGAGCTATCTTGCTTGTGCCCTCTGAAACGCGATTCTCGGTGAGGGGACGGGTCGTTAGGCGACGCGTACCTTGTCACTGGGACAGGAAATCCCTGAATGGAACAGTCCAGGGCTACCACCATCGTCCTTGGAACGTCGACGAGCTTGAAACCCTCGAACCGTTCGCCCGCGATACGCGGCGGGACGTTACCCGTCGGTTCTGAAAAACAGGGGACAAGAGCCGACGCGTCGTAGCCACTCGAGAAGGCAATCGTCTAGAAAATGGCCGAACACCCGAGCAGGTTCGCCACCGCCTGACGCGAATCCCCTTGCTCTGATTACCCTGCGAGACCCCGTACCTGAACGTAGGCGCCGGGAAACCTTGGACAGGACACGCTAGTCCTGCTGTTCGATCGATTAGAATATTCCTCCTCAATCCGATGAAGTCCTTGTCCCGTACGTTGGGACGAACGCTACCCCTTGGCTCTGCAAAAGCCGTAAAAACCGGGCACAGTGGTCTAAGAAACGAGATTCGAGCGCGCCGCAATCATTTTTTGTCGTTGCATTTCACCCTGACCAGGGGTACTTGCGAGCGTGGAAATCGCATTTGAGACGAGAAGGGGTTTAAGTTATACCGTTCACATTTTGAGAATAAGAAATACGACTATTTATACTAGTTTTTATAATCACCGCTGCTCAACAACTATAAAATAAACTAAATAATCGTGCCTCCACTTCACAAATTGTCCATTTCTGCGTACAAGCCAAGTATCAATTACGGAGAGTCTACTGCAGATGTTTGCACAGAAACTTGCCACCAAAATATCTCCAAAAACAAAGATCCATTTCGAAGAACCCAATCAAGCATTCCATCATTTTCTGCTACTAAGTACAGTAATGTCTCCCTTATTGACGCTTAGATTGCGCACAAAAATGGACAATTTGGGGAGAGGAGATACGATTAAATTGAGTCTTGCGTCTTGTTTTACAGTTACGAATTATGAACAACTATAGAAACGAGATTTAAGGCTCGAATGATCGTATCTTCTCTTACCAAATTGTCCAATTTCGTGCACAATCTGAGCGTCAATTAGAGAGACATTACTGTACTTAGTAGCAGAAAATGATGGAATGCTTGATTGGGTTCTTCGAAATGGAAATTTGTTTTTGGAGATATTTTGGTGGCAAGTTTCTGTGCAAACATCTGCAGTAGACTCTCCGTAATTGATACTTGGCTTGTACGCAGAAATGGACAATTTGTGAAGTGGAGGCACGATTATTTAGTTTATTTTATAGTTGTTGAGCAGCGGTGACTATAAAAACTAGTATAAATAGTCGTATTTCTTATTCTCAAATTATTCATTTTTGGGTACAAGCTGAGGGTCAATTAGGGAGAATTTAATGTAGATAAGACATACAGGGTGTTCATTTGGAAATTTTTAATCTAAATGTCTCGGAAACAATACATTTTAACGAAAAATGTTGAATACAAAAGTTGTATCTATATATTTATTGTATCTTGCGTTATTGATAGCTATTTAAGATTAATTTTCGCTTGTTTCTTTGAGTCGATAGAAGTGCGAAGACTCGGGAAGATCGGAGAATAAGTATAAAAATAGTTTGAAACAGAAAAAAGTATTGTAATATTTCGATTTTTTATAATTGACACTGTCAATTTGGCAGAATTGTTGTACCGTGCCAGAGAACGCATATTTTACAATATATTTACGCATCGAAAAAATAGAAAATGCAATCAGAAATTTTGCGGCAATTTTATTAATTTATCAAAATCCCAGAAAATCAAACTATCTTAATACCATTTTTTATTATAAAAATTAGTAGCTAAAATTTAAAACATCAGACAAATTAAACAAATTCAACCATCTTTATGTGTGATTTTCAACTTACTAAATTGTTTAAAGAAAGAAAGACCATGCTGCTTGGCTCTTGTTTATTACAATTGATAAAGACAATTTTTATTTTGCATAAAGATCCCCTGCCTAGCAATTATAAATAGGTATGAATAACACAGTATACAATAAATAAATAGCTACTCTTAAAATATCGCGTTTTAGACCACTGCGCGGGGGTGGGACTTGTCGTCGTAGCCGAACGCGTCGTTTGCTTCTCAAAGAAACCAAGAAACGTGAAGATTCGATTCGCGATTCTAGTCGCGATTCTCTTTCAACGAGTTATCTAGAAAATTCAGAAATTCACAAAACCGTCAAATATATTTATCTAGCGAGACACACATTCAATTTTTATATCCTTTCGCTCCTAAAAAAACTTAACCCTTGCAATACCAACATTACTATTATTACTATTATTATTAACCCGAACGTGGCACGGCAAGGATTAATACGCCTAATTCGACAAAGCAAACGAACTTGTTTCAAAAAACAAACCAGAGGCACAGTAATTGGTCGCCCCGCGGTAACACCGACTCCATTACTCTATTAATTCTTTGAAAAAGTGAAGAAGACCTATGACTTCGCATCGAGTTAACCCTTTCATAGGCACTGTGAACTAAGCTTCCCACTTTTAGTGCTCACATGGACACCATGGACAATTATTTCCACCGTTGAAATGCAATGCCATGTATATATAGATCGCGCCATCCCTAATTTTGAGGGGCGAAAAATGAAAAATAACAGAAAAGCGAATATTATATCATAAAATTACTATTATTAAATATAATACTATATTACTATATATAATATTACTTACTACATATAATATTACTATACGATAAAATTATGGTAATATTCCAATTCGTTTGAAAATTCAAATCGTGCCCACGAAAGGGTTAACCAAGAACCGGCAGACCGCGATCAACTTCTATTAGCGACGCGCGCGCGCGCGACTCGTCGGACCGAAGACGCTAAAACGTGCACTTTTGCGATGCGTGCACTTCAGCATGTTCATACACAGGAGAACGAGATCTACGTGGCGTACAAGGCTTCGATAGGATCGGTGACACCGGGGCCTTGCACTCTCCGTTCCAGACGCGCGGGCCACCGCGGCCGTCGCGAAGAAGGGCACGACGTTGCGAGACTAATTGCCGGACGAATCGGAAGAGGCTGTCCCGTGGCTCGTCGAAGCGTACCTGAAGATCGGCACCGGATGCGCCTGAGCTTGGCACAGCAAGGCCATGGATGTTTCGCTCGGGATCGAGAGGACTGTTATTTTCGCCGTGGGTGGTACTTTGGGTGCCGCGCCGCTCACCGGCTCTGAATAGACAAACGGCAAATCTCTCTACAGAGTGTCCAAAAAATGTCTCGCAATCCAAAAGTGGCGGGTTCTTCAGGTCATTTGAAGCAACTTTTTCCTTTACAAAAATTTTCTCTGAGGCACCATTAATGAGTTATCAACGAAAAACGGTGACCAATGAGAGGCGAGCTCAGCTGGCGCGAGGCGACCGAGCCAATGAGCGGAACTGGGCTTCGTGCGTTGGTTGGCTGGGCCGCTTCGCGTCAGCCGTACTCGATTCTTATTGGTCACTGTTTTTCGTTAATAACTCGTTAACGGTGCATCGGAGAAAATATTTCTAAAGGAAGAAGTTGCTTCAAATGATCCGAGGAACCAGCCATTTCCGGATTGCGAGACATTTTTGGGACACCCTGTATTTTGGTCTATCGTCTGCCGATCGCTAACGCCCGTTTCGGAGTCCACCGGCTGCCTTATCGGCGGATCGAGCCATAAATACCTATAAGCTGGAAGAGGGTGACCCTGCGCCGGGCAAAGCATCGTTACCGGGCCGTCGACGTTGCTGACTAGCACGTCGTACTTGGCAGTGGACGCGACCCTAGGCTTGGCACCGTTCACAGGCTCTACGGAATCCCCGAATTAGTGGAAACCGCGGTTCGACGCCGGCCGATGACTACACTGACCTAAACGTGGGAGCAGGGAACGCCTGGGCGTCGCAGAGCAGACTGATCTCGACGTCGCTTCCTATCTCGAACGAGTCGGATTTCGCAGACTTCGGGAATTTCGGGGACACCCGACCCGCCGGCTCTGACAGTCACAACAATTGGCACGTTAGTTTTTACGGAGCGTGCTTGAGAATCCGGGAAACCCGCCACCGCCGCCACTTTTTGTTTCCTTCGCGCTGGTCGACGCGCGATTCCGCCGAGTTCGTCGTCGATAGAGGATTCCGGATGTTGGCAATGTTCGAGGAGAATTTTATTTGAAGCTTTCGTTTATTTTACGGAGGTCTTGTTGCGTCGGCGATGATTAAGCTTGCGTGTATTTTGACCGAAATGAATATTATTGCACAGTTTCGCGTGCTTTATGCACTTAATGCATTTAATGCATTTAGATCAGTGTAAAAGACTAGATGCATTTTTGGAATGTTGCTTTGTATTTTTTGGTAACTTTGTCGGAATGTTGGAGACACGGTAATGAAGTTTTTCACGAGAAGAACGAGGATTTTAACAGAATTATTTTTTAGAACTGCAGTTAAATACGTGCAGATGCATCGATGCACCGAACAGACTGCGGATTTTATGCATTGATACCAAAAGTGTGCAGCTGAAATATAAAGTTGCGAAACTGAATTAACGCTAGATTTACGAGGCACAAAGAACAGCTGTTTTATGTTAGTTTATAAAAGCAACAATAAGACATTTATTCCGATTTTTAGCAACTGTTGTTGTAACAGTTGCCGTAAGTAACATATCAATTGAATAAATAACTCATAAATGTATCTTTACGAGGTGAATAATCGTAAATTAAATAATTTGTGACCCGCCATTTAGACGGGTTCCGTAAATCTAGTGTTAAGAAGAATTTAATAATACAGTTACGCTATTTTCAGCTTACTATAATTATTAAAAGAAATAATTTCTTTTGATTTTATTTCTGTTTCTTGCAGAAACATTGGAACATTTTTCTTTCGCATAAAGATCCGCAGTCTAATAACGAAGCTGCCTGGTGCAAGAAGTATCAAAAAGAAATTTTGCAACATTTTCTTGCATTTCCAGCTTCTTCGGAATCTCTGAAGACACTATAATGAAGTTAACGTAAATAAAAAATACAAAGAGAATTTTATCGTAATATTTTCTCACAATCGCAAATTTAACTTTGTACAAAAATGTCTCTAGACACGATAACGAAGCTATCCAAATCCCAAGAACTATCTAATAGCCATTTTTGTCTTTCCGATTCAATAATAATAATCGATTTTTAAGAATCGATTCAGAATCCCTAGTTTAACTGCTAAAAATGAAAGAAGCCGCGAGGCCGAATAAACGTTGAAATAAAATTCGTCGCGCAGCCAGTAAGCTCTTCGATTCCTCGAAGAACAATGCCAACTCGATTCCTGAAAGCCTCGGATCTGAAATTCGCAGTTGACCCCAAAAAGGATTTACCTGTGAGCCGGAGGTGGTGAGGCCTGCGCGGCGCAGGTGAGTGAGACGGACGATTTCGCGGCGCGAACGTAAGTTACGCTTTTCGCGTCGCTTTGAAAACTGGGCGCCTTGGATCCTACCGGTTCTACATCGAACAAAAAACCGAACAGAAAAGTTCTACAGCCGTTTCTCTGTGATTTCGTTTACCTGAACAACGGAACTGGGAACCCTTGCGCGGGACAAAGCAACGTGGACGAGCCCATCGCTGGACGTATGAACGAGTTCATGCGATTGTCGCTCGAGAATTTCGGTCCTTTCGCTCCCATAGGCTCTGGTAACGTAATAATTATGCGGATCGCTTAGGCGAAGCTGTCCTATTGGCGGAACAGTGGAACAGTTTTCCGAAATTGTGGAAATACGAAGCGATTTTATGGCAGTTTGATTCGCGCGTTAAATGATCTGCGGATTTTGGGTGTTTCTAAGGAAAATTGTGTTGTTTAAAGGCTGTTGTTTAAAGGCTCTAAGAATGTTAATTAGTTATAGCTTATTAAACTAATCTGAGAAAGGGAGAATTTTCTATTTAGTTTGTGTTTCTCGCAATCGACGCTAAACGTTATTTATTTTGCATAAATTGTAGTCTAGTTGCAGTCTGGTTATTGCGAATATGACGAAACTGATGACAATTTAATTGAAACGTTAATTATTACGAGTGTGGGAAAGTCTAATCTCTATGTCGTTTACTGGCAATATGGCAAAACAGCGTAACGTCTGCGTTGTTCGTTGCCAAATACGATAATGCTCGCAGCAATTTAACCCTGGAGTGCACTGCCAATTACTGCCAATTAATATTACATGTTTTCAAACGATTCGCTTGATGAGTTAATAGAACGAGACACTTTTTGTTTCCCGCATGTCTTCATCTACTTTTATTCTCAGATTTCGATAACATAAAAATCAAATTTTCTTTCAGAAAAAAATAAATATCATTCATATTTAGCAGATTAAGTTTTCTTTTTTTTATCACAATCCTGACTCGTTGTGCCAATATAAGTTCTTTACCATAATTACTCTATAATAATCAATAATAATCTATACATAAATAATATAAATCAATTATAATGTTCAAATATATAATAATAAATATATTATATTAATTATATTAATTATAATTATTGTTAATTATTACATTATAATTATATTAATTAAAATATATTATACAAATAATCTATAAATAAATTGTGTAAATTATTTATATTAATAAATATAATATATGATATAATAAAATAGTAAATACAATATAATAATTTATATAAATTATATAAATATATTATCTAAATTAGTCAATAAGAATATATAAGCTTCTACCAACAATCTGCAATAAAATAATGACCCGACTGCTGAGATCAAATTAAAAATAACAAACACCGCCATTGGAACATCGATTTTAAAAAATTTTACGAACTTCGTATTTCCACGATGTCGGAGCAGAATGCTCGCTGAATCGGATCAGCTCGCTACAGGGGTTCGTTTGTTCCTCGCAGAGAGTAAATGGCATTAAATAGGATCGATAAGACGGTGGTTGGTCTCGAGTACCTGAACGCTGGTACCGGGTGACCCTGCGCTTGGCACTGGATCGCGAATCCCATCGAGTTTTTGGTCGTTTGCCATCGTTTTGCGTCGCCGGAAATGGAAGGTGCCTTGCTTCCTACCGGTTCTTCGCCGCCAACAGAAAATAATCAGACGCGTGAGAAGTGCCGAGCGCTCTAGTGCTAACCGCGACGAGAATTTCACCGGAGAAGACTGATTCCCGCGAGGAGAGACGGTTCACGGTTTACCTGAACGTTGGAACAGGGTAGGCCTGGCCTTGGCAAGTGATCACGATATGCGTGGCAGTCCGTCTTTCCATCAAACTGCCTTTCTCGCCGAGGATCGACGGCGCTTTGCTACCGACCGGCTCTAATGGGCAAACAAACGACCGGCTCGCTTTCAAGTGTCACAGTAATTTCTCCCGGAAATGCCAAATTTCGGCTCGCCGGGAATTTCTTTGAGCTAGCCCTACGCCTATGTGATTTATTGGCGATGCGGCACGCGACGCGAGTTCCCGAAAGTCATGAAATAGTCAGTTTGGGCCTCCGAAGTGCCTTCGAAACGTGTCACGTGGCCTCCGAATTGCCTTTGAATCGCGTCACGTGTCCTCCGAATTGCCTCGAATTGCCTTCGAATCGCGGCACATGGCCTCCGAATTGCCTCCGAATCGTGGCAAAAAATTAGAAATAAAAAATTTCCGGGAGAAATTACTATATTCCCACCGCGACTGCCGATAAACTGTCGAGAAGATCTGCAATGCTAACCGCGACAAGAACATGATCGGAGAAAGTGAAGACGATTATCGGGAGGAGAGACGGTTCACGGTTTACCTGAACGTTGGAACAGGGTAGGCCTGGCCTTGGCAATTGATCACGATATGCGTGGCAGTCCGCCTTTTCATCAGACTGCCTTCCTCGCCGACGATCGAGGGTGCTTTGCTACCGACCGGTTCTATTGGGCAAACAAACGGCCGGCTCGCTTTCAAGTGTTACAGTATTCTCTCCACAACCGCCGAAAAACTGCCGGAAACATCTCTATCGCGAATGGTAAAACGATCCAGCAACATAAGCAAGAGAAATCCGCTCCGGAGCCGTTTTTCTTCTTTCTCTTGCGTGCTAAATTATGTTCTTTGCCTGCGACACAATTCTGTGAAATTTCTGCCCCTTCGGTGAACCATTTGGCACTTAACGGTGACAGCATCGTTGATATTTTAAGAAGTGTTAAAAATACAAGTATCGTGCGTGTCAATAGGTCAGGGTCAGCTCTAAAAATTGTTAAATAAATCGGCTCAAAGATGAGTACAGATTCTTGTGAGAAGTTTTCAAGTTTTCAAGGTTCGACTAATTTGAAGTTATTTGAGAAATGTAAGTTGCATGATTCTGTGTTAAGTTTTTTCCATGAAAGTAGCCCGATTTCCATCGCGTTTGGACTCATTTGAATCGCAAGAATCTCAGCTATCCATTGGTGTCATAATTATTAATGTAACACAACAAATTACTGCAAGTCAAAGTTTCTTTCTTGCGTGTTCACTTTGCCCAGTCACTGCATCCTTACTGATATAAGTATGTCTCCTTTCTTTCACTGTACTCATTCTCTGTTTCGATCTCGTGTAAATTTAACCGTACGTATTTCGTGTAAATGAAACCGTATGTATTTCGTGTAAATTCAACTTCTACATATTTCGTGCGAATTTAAGCGTACGTATTGCTTTGTAAATTTAAGCGTACGTACGCCTTGTAAATTCGACAGTACATATCTCGTGTGAATTTAAGCGTACGTATGTCTTGCAAATTCAACAATAGGTATTTCGTGTAAATTCAACAGTACATATTTCGTGTGAATTTAAGCGTACGTATTGCTTGTAAATTTAAGCGTACGTATGCTTTGTAAATTTAAGCGTACGTGTGTCTAGCAAATTCAACAATAGGTATATCGTGTAAATTCAACCGTACATGTTTCGCGTAAATTCGACCGCACGCGTTCCGTGTAAATTTAACCGTGCGCCGCTGTATGGAGAGAATACTGTACCTAGAACTTGGCACAGGATATCCCTGAGCGGGACACATCAACACCACGCTGCTCCGCGTGCTCATTTCCTTCCAACCGCGTTTCATCTCGCCCGTCAGAGCTGGGGCTTTGCTGCCGATCGGCTCTGACGATACAAACAGTGAACATTCGCAAATGAGTTCTCAAGCTATGTTTACCTAAAACTGGGCACGGGATAACCCTGAGCCGGACAGAACAGCACGACCGTCGAGTAGTGCTGCTTCTCTTTCCAGCCGCCCTTCAAGTCACCTGTCACCGTTGGCTTTTTGCTTCCGACCGGTTCTAACGGAATTTTTCAGCAGGGTATTTTCTTGTTTCGCTTTCATTTTTTTCGTTTTTTTTTTAGAGAACTTGCTGACGAATCGTTTACCTAAAGGCGGGCACAGGATATCCCTGGGCCGGGCATGATAGAACGGCGCTGGACGTCGCTCTCTTCTTCAGCCAACCGCCTCGCAACTCGCCCGTTAGCGCCGGAGCTTTCGTTCCAATCGGCTCTAAGAATGTTCAACGTGGTCATGCGTACAAAGCTTAGCTGTTCTGGCGGCGTTAGGGCGTCGCTCCGGCGTGGCGTTGTCGAGAAATTGAATGTCTCGTTCGGCTCTTTGAAGTTTACGAAATAGGAGTACGGGGTCTGATCGATTTTTATCCGCAGCAGAACAATTTATACTTGAATGTGCATTTAATATTAAGATTTGTATCTGGTTCATAAAGCAATAATAACTATCTTTTATTATTATAACTATTATTAATTTCAAAAACTGTGATGAACGAAAATTGATGAAGAAAATTATTGACGACTCTGAGCATATTCGACTGTATTTCTCGTTGCGCTTTTTTGCAGCTACCTTGATTATTGTTTCTTTAGAAAATTGAATTACGTATAGATTAACTGTGATTGTCGAATATTTCTTTTTTTCTGGCTAAATATTCTCATTTATTGATAACCAAAAAATGCAATTAGCAAATGTTTGTCTGGTGTTACGAGTCGACGCAATGTATTTAAAAATTGCTATTCAATTTTGATAGTAAAATTTAACATATTTATTTTAATTTAACATATTTAATAACTTAATTATTTAATCATTTTTCATTCGTTCATTTTTCATTCTGCTTTGAAAAACGGAGCTTAACACTTTCAGAAAAATTCAATTTCTGATCAACCTTTAAAAAATGCTCTACAATTTGATCATGGAATTGATGATCGTACAAAATGATTAACATTGCGCATATAACAATGACAAAAGGATTACTAAATATTGCTCAATTTTCCAGTCACCACGCCGGAACGACCGCTTAAAAATGTTAGTATTTAGTAACCTCGCCGAGGATACACAGAGAACCTAAAGACCGGGCGTGGTTTAGTCACGACATTCAGTGCGAAACAGATTAGAATGCTTGCGGGTGTGTTGTTACAACATTCGGTTACGGATCATCAAGCATCGTTAGATCGTTACCTAAACGAAGGCACGGGGTAGCCCTGCGCCGGACAAAATATCACGACGCTGACCAACGACTGGACCTCCAACATAATTCCTTTAACGATGCCCATCAACGCCGGCGCTTTGCTCCCGACTGGCTCTGATCACAGGCAGAACAAGGAAGCTGTCATCTATCGTAATGCCTCTTGGACGCTCCTAATCGCGCGATTACGCAATCTTTCCGGTGGAACAGGGGACCCCGTTTAGCAAAAAGGGAGCACGCGCGAAGAAACGCGATTCGCGGGAGAAAGAAACCGTGAAGAAACGGGATCTCGGTTTTCTGTTCGCGATCGATGGTATTACGATTATGTTAACTCGTGTTCAGAAGCGATTAAAGTTTCGGACGTGGAAAAGTGTGACGAGTGGAAAAGAAAGGGAGACAGAGAGAGAGAGAGAGAGAGAGAGAGAGAGAGAGAGAGAGAACACAGATAGATAAGAAATTAATTGATTAATTATTGGATAAGAAATTGAACTTTCTCATGTTCGAGCTTTCATGGCTTTCAAACTTTTATATTTCTCTCGATTTTGCAATTAAATTAGAGCCAAAAACAATGTAATTACGATCATAATTACTTAAGTAACAAGCGATTGAAATTTCGGACTTCACCTAATTACTTAAGTAATTGCAATCGTAATTGGTTTGATAATGATCAAATGTCAAGGATTTGACATTTAGGAGCATAAAAAATTGTTTCTCTTGCATATTCATTGTGCCGTGTCACGGTGTTCTATCGGTGTAAGCCTGTCTCCTTTCTCTCCACTGGAGCCACTCTCTAACATTCTCTATACCTTCCCTGCGTTAAACACTGTATCTCCACCGTAACTGCAATTCCGTACATTCGAGATTATGACAGTTATGACGAGAATACCGTGCCTCTTCTATCTAAACTGTCACTACGTGCAATAAATTTTCCCTAATTTTTCTTCAGCTTGCAAACAAAACTGAACAATTTGGGAAGAGAAGATACGATTATTTATTTTATTTTATAACTATGACAATCGGTAAATATAAAAACAAGCCGCAAGGCTTGAATAATCGTACCTCCTTCTCCTAAATTGCCTATTTTTGTTTCCAAGCTGAGGGTCAATTAGGGAGAATTCATTGTGCATCCGAGATCATCGCAGTTATGGAGAGAAATCTGTACCTCTACCATTACTGTCTCTTCGTAGATTGGAGAATATGACAATTATTTCGAGAATACTGTACTAATTTCGATGTTGGGGATCGCGAATAAAATTTGGAAGATCTCACAAAATATTAATGTTATGTCTACAGGGTGTCCCAAAATTATGGCACTTGCAGGAAATGAAGGGTTCCTGACGTCATTCGAAGTAACTTTCTCCTGAGCGAAAATGCAATCCGCGGCTTCGTTTACGAGTTATTAACGAAAAACAGCGACCAATGAGAGGCAAGATCATCTGAGCTTCGTGCACCCGTTGGTCACGCCTCTCGCCTCTCATTGGTCACCGTTTTCCATTAATAACTCGCAAACGAAGCCGCGGATTGCATTTGTGCTAAGGAAACAGTTACTTCGAATGACCTAAGGAATCTCTTACTTCCCGGAAGTACCATAATTTTGAGATACTTGTACAGTGACCTAACGCCTTTTTACTCACAATTTCACAAGGAAGCGATTAATATAAACAAAACATTATTAAAAAAAGAAGTTCGCCGAGAATGCTGTATCTCTTTCATAAAAGTCACTTCGCAGACACGAAATTTCGACCGTCACAGGAAGAATACCATAGCTCTACCGTAACTGTCGCTCGCCAGACTCGAGATTCTGACAGTTAAAGAGAGAACACGCTGTACTGCTAGAGGCTTTACCTAAAGGAGGGAACGGGATATCCTTGCGCCGGACACGGCAGCACGCAGTCGGCTCCTGATCCCTTTTCCAGCCACACGCCCTTCACGTCCCCGGTAAACGCCGGTGCTTTGCTCCCGACTGGCTCTAACAATGCACACACGCGAACGTGCCGCGATTAATTGTTCTACTTTTAGCGAAGCAAGAGGGCGGGAGGTGGGCGGGACGAGGGGGGGGAGACACGCCGGCACCGGACAGGAAAGAAGGCCAAGGCAATATAATGGACACAAATTGGACCGATGAAGTGCTCTTCAGTTTTCACCGATTGGAGAACAATGGTGCGCCCCGATGCTGCTTCAGCGAAGGTCTTCGGGATTCGAGGGAAGTACCGCCGCGGTGGTAATCTCTCGCGGTTCTCTTGTCGGCGGCCGGTGTTACGAGAGAAGCGAAACGGTGTCGTCGTTCGGATTCCATCCTTCTCGGCTAATTCGAGTGTTTGAACACTCGAAGGGGTCCGAAGGTACCGAGCAATTACCCGGGGTCACTGCTAGAGGCTTTGAAGTCCCTTCGGGAGTTTTAAATTGACTGGGGATGTTTGTGCGAGTAAGTTGTATGCATCGATGTACGAGCCCGTTCACTGGAGGAGCCGTGTAAGAGAAAACGGTTGACTACTGACAGAGGATAGCATTGTGATAGAGATGAGTGGTTTTTTGGATACGTTCGGATCAATTTTAAAAGCAGTTGTGTCTTTTAGTGTTATATTTCAATCGAGATACGATGGTTAGAGATTACCGATTTTTTGAGTTGGATGTTTACTCTTTTAAATTTTAATAAAATATCAAAAGCTGTATGAAATATACTATGACAAATGTAATCTGAACTTTTACGTATTGATATAATTATGGAAATATAATGCTTAAATTGATCTAGGTCCTGATATAATAATCTACCTCGTAGCATCCATCTCTTATCGAAGATGAAGGAGGATTAATATTATGTATTTAATAATATATTGTGTAATTATGTTGTAATATATTATATAATATATTTTATAATTATGTTGTAATATATTACATATATATTGTATAATTGTGTTGTAATATATTACATAATATATTGTATAATTATGTTGTAATATATTAAATAATATATTGTATTATTATGTTGTAATATATTATATAATATATTGTATAATTATATATAATAATATATTTATATAATTATATATAATGATATATTATACAATTATATTATAATATATATTATACAATTATATTATAATATATTATACAATTATATTATGATATATTATAAAATTATATTACAATATATTATATATAAAACTACATCATATAAAACACAATGCTCATCTTAACATTCACAATGCTTATCTTTGTTTGCATGTATCATAGTATCAAATGTTTAATATGTAACAATGTATCTAAGTGTGCACGAAACAGTAAATTCGCGCGAAGGAAACAGTGGATTTCGAAGGTAGGGAAACGAAGGTGGCACCGAAAACGTCGAAAGCCCTACGACCGCCAGCAGACAGACCACCGCGAAGGATTAACACCGCGAGCAACGAGGGGAGAGAGCCTGTGACACCTCGAGGGGTGAACAGAGAGTTACCTAAACGAAGGCACGGGGTACCCTTGCGCGGGGCAGGACAGCACGGCGCTGGAGTCCGCTTTGTTCTCCATCCAGCCACCCTTTAAATTGCCCGTCAACGTTGGCGCTTTGCTGCCGACCGGCTCTAACGAATCACACAGAGAGACAACAAAACAGAGTGTGGCATGCTGCGAGCACGGTGCTGCTCCCCGATCAACGCCGGGACTATTAAAAGCGGCGCTTGTACCTAAAGCTTGGAACTGGGAACCCCTGCGCGGGACAGAACAGGGTCAGGTCTTGACCGTCCACGCGATCGTACCAGGACTTCTTCGCGTCGCTCGCGAATTTCGGCTTCTTCGTCGCGACCGGCTCTAACGGATCACACAGAGAGACAACGGGCACATGCTGTCACCAGGGCTAACAGATCTTTCGCTGACTATCGTTTGTATTCAATTGGCTTCCGGTGAGCTTGCAGCGATTTAATGAATACTCTGAATATTCTAAATAGTGTAAATATTTTCTAAACATTGTAAATATTTTCCAAATATTTTCTAAACATTGTAAATATTTTCTAAATATTGTCTAAATATTGGAAATATTTTCTAAATATTGAAAATAATTTCTATATATTAGAAATAATTTCTATATATTAGAAATATTTTTTAAATATTTTCTAAATATTGTAAACGTCTCTTAAATATTTTCTAAATATTGTAAAAGTCTCTTAAATATTTTCGAAATATTGTAAAAGTCTCTTAAATATTTTCTAAATATTGTAATATTGGAAATCTTTTCTAAATATTGTAAACGTCTCTTAAATATTTTCAAAATATTGTAAACGTCTCTTAAATATTTTCAAAATATTGCAAATATTTTCTAAAGGTACTTCGAAAAGTACATTAAAATTTAAGGTACGATAGCGAGCAAGAAATAGAAACGAAAAGAAAAAAAGAAGTAAAGGTTACGTCTTTTTATTGCATATTATTTCAAGGATTGCAACTAAACTGCAGATCTTTATGCAAAATAAAAATATCCTACTTATGCTCCAGCAAATAGAAGTAACTTAAAAATTACAATCTTCATTTAGTATTTTAGTAGATCGAAATCAGTGCATCAACATTACTAAATGTTTCTCATTTTCCTACCGCTGTCTTTTGGTACGAGAAAATAAAAATCGCTACAAACTTTCCGGTCAGCCTAACATTACAATAAAAAAAAAGAAAAAATGAATGAGTACTTGTGAGTTGGAACTGGGAACCCCTGAGCGGGACAGTAGAGGGTCAGATCTTGGCCAGCGACGCAATCGTACGAAGACAACCTCGAAGCGGTCGAGAACATAGGTTTCCTCGTGGCGACCGGCTCTGGCGGATCACACAGAGAGACAATAGGAGGAAGCTGCTACACAACGGTTAAAGCTCTTGGACTACTGATCAACGAATATAATTAGCGATGCAAAGTACCTATGTGTTGGAACCGGGAACCCCTGTGCGGGACAGAACAGGGTCAGGTCTTGACCGAAGATGCGGTCGTACGAAGACAACTTCGCGTCGCTCGCGAATTTCGGCTTCTTCGTTGCAACCGGCTCTAGCAAATCATACACAGAGATAGAGAAAGGGAGACGGTGTGGACAAGCTGTTGACGAATAGAGCAAACGGCTAGCGATTAGGTTGCGATATGTACCTATATGATGGAACCGGGAACCCCTGAGCGGGACAGAGCAGGGTGAGGTCCTGACCTGTGGCGCGATCGTACCCGGACAGCTTCTGGTCATTCGAGAACTTTGGCTTCTTCGTGGCTACTGGCTCTGTTACAGGATTAGCCATACTGAACTGAAGATGTCCCCGAATCAGTGGCATGCTTTATTGCGACGGCTTAATGATTTGTCACGTCAGTGGGCTGCTTTATCGCGTCATCGGTAATGGGAGTACGAAGCTTGGTCGTGAGATAAGATGCTTGTTTAGGGCGATGTTGTCTGAATCTTGCTACTATTGTCTGCATTTTGATGATCTTGGCTGAATTTTGATGATGTTATCTGAATTTTGATGATGTTATCTGAATTTTGACGATGTTATCTGAATTTTGACGATGTTGTTCGAATCTTGCTAATGTTGTTTCAATTTTGATGATGATATTTGATTCATACTAGTATTGCCTGAATCATGATGATGCTGTCTGAATTTAGATGATGTTATTTGATTCATACTAATGTTATCTGAATCATTATGAAGTTATCTGAATTTTGATGATGTTATTTGAATTTCGTTGGCGTAGTCTAAATTTTGACGGTGTTATTTGAGTCATGCTAACATTGTCTGAATCATGATGATCATCAATGTTATTTGAATTAGTCTAATGTTGTCTGAATCATGATGATGTTATTCAAATCTTGCTAATGTTATCTGAATTTTGTTGATGTTATTTGAATCTTGCTAATGTTGTCTGAATTTTGATGTTATTTGAGTCATACTAACATTATCTGAATCATGACGATGTTATTTGAATTAGACTAATATGGTCTGAATCATGATGATGTTATCTAAACTTTGATGATGTTATTCAAATCTTGCTAATGGTGTCTGAATTTTGTTGATGTTATTTGAATCTTGCTAATGTTGTCTGAATTTTGATGATGTTACTTGAGTCATACTAATGTCGTCTGAAACAAAATGATGTTACTTGATTCATACTAATGTTGTCTGAATTTTGACGATGTTATTTGAATCTTGCTAATGTCGTCTGAATTTTGATTATGTTATTTGAGTCATACTAATATCGTCTGAATCAATATGATGTCATTTGATTCATACTAATGTTGTTTGAATCATGATGATGTTGCCTCAATTTTGATGACGTTATTTGAATCTTACTAATGTTGTCTTAATTTCGATGATGTTACTTGAATCTTGCTAATGTTGTCTGAATTTTGATGATGTTTTTTGAATCATACTAATTTCGTCCGAATTTTGATAATGTTGTCTACACTTTGATGATGTTATGTGAATCTTACTAATGCTGTCCGAATCTTGCTAATGTTGTTTGCATCACGATGATGTTATCTGAATTTTTATGATGTCTGAATCTTGCTATTGTCGTCCGAATCATGCTGACGTTATTTAAATTTTGCCAATGTTATCTTTATCTTGATGATGTTATTTGAACCTTGCTAATATTTATCTGAATCTTGCCAATGTTGTCTGAGTCTTGCACAATGTTGTTTGAATCTTGCTGATGTTATTTGAATCTTGCCGACGCGCAGATCATCCTCGCCAGGTGCAACGTTCTTTAATGTTTCCTCAATCGCACCGCGTAAATCGGTTTTCAATTTCCAATTTTTCTGACCAAGGCGCAATACTCGCACTACCATGACACCCTAACTGTATCGTGTTACGGAACCCGAGACTATCGGGGTTCACAGCCCCTAATGGACTTCCGGAGTCATCAGTCCCCCTACCGTAAAAACCCGAGTCTGTCTCGTCGCACCCGAAGAATGATTCCGAGGCCGGTAGTCGAATGGCTTTCAATGGGTAATTTAGTACCTGGTTACGGGAACAGGATGCCCCTGGGCATTGCACGGCATGCTAACCTGCGAGCCCTCGCCGCGTACGAAGAAGAACGACTTGACGTCGCCGAGAAAAGCGGGCGCTTTCATCCCCATAGGCTCTGCGGCAAGGGAAATAACGAAGTGACGGTTGGCGCTATTAAGAAAGCCCCGCGTAAGCCATTCAAATAATAATGATATTCGGCAATATTTTATGCAACGTGGTAGATCGATGAAATGGTTTCGTCACTATTCTTTGACGTGTATCAAGATGCACACGTTTTTTTGCCGTTATTTACGTTTACCGAACTAATAAATCTTGTTCTTTATGAACCTTAGAAAAATCTTATAAATAAATACTTTCTTCGAAAATAAATCAAAATAATATAAATAATATAAATAAATTCGAATAAATATTTTTCGAATAATTGTAATTATTCGTCGTTTTCGCGAATAATGAATAAAAATCGTGTTCTAATTCGAATAAATATTTTTCGAATAATTTCAGTTGTTCGTCGTTCGCGAATAACAAATAAAAATCGTACTCTAATTCGAATAAATATTTTTCGAATAATTAAAATTATTCATCGTTCGCGAATAACGAATAAAAATCGTACTCCAATTCGAATAAATATTTTTCGAATAATTAAAATTATTCATCATTTTCGCGAATAACGAATAAAAATCGTACTCTAATTCGAATAAATATTTTTCGAATAATTGTAATTCTTTGTCGTTCGCGAATAACGAATAAAAATTATATTTTAATTCGAATAAATATTTTTCGAATAATTACAATTATTCGTTGCTCGCGAATAACGAATAAAAATCGTACTCCAATTCGAATAAATATTTTTCGAATAATTACAATTATTCGTCGTTCGCGAATGACGAACAAAAATTATATTCTAATTCGAATAAATATTTTTCGAATAATTGCAGTTATTCGTCGTTCGCGATTAACGAATAAAAGATTACATTCGAATACGAATAAATATGTTTCGAATAAACGTAATTCCCTCTTCGTTAATCGTTGATCGAACGAATCTCGTCCTGTTGCCGAGTCCTTCGGACAGGGTCACCCCCGCGAACTTTTAATCGTGGACGCCGGAGGACACCTAACCGATATCCGCTCCTCCTAAATCGTTTGCCTTTCGGGAACCGGTGTAAACTGTTTTGCGGGCCGGATCCTAGTTTTTTCGTACCTATAGACAGGCGTCGGATGGCCCTGGGCGTTGCACGGCAGACTAACGTCCATGTTTACTCTTCGTACCAACAGAGATAGTTTCGCGTCCACGGCAAAGCCTGGCGCCTTGCCCCCGACAGGCTCTAAACAACAATTCACGTTCGATTATTCCGCGAGTTTTGTTTGCCGAATACCGGTACAGGAAGTCCTCGACACAAACGACAACCGATCGGGCCACCGTTGGCCGCGCGGTGCTGTGTCGCCGTTTCGCGCGGCGCGGCGATCGGCTTTTTCCCCTTTTTTTTTTTAAACCGAGGCGGAAATTTCATCGATAAAACCGGTAACAGTGAATGAATTACCTAGTGGTGGGCACAGGGCTTCCCTGCGCGGCGCAAAAAATGGAAATCGGCTGGCCCTCGGATCGACGGATCGTGCGGCTCAGATCGTCCGACGTTAAGCGGGGCGATCGCGCTGCCACCGGCTCTGAAATCGATCGGTTCGTGTTCGATCCTTTAAGCGGCCACGAGGCTATTGGACGGTTCAAGTCGATCGGGGATTTTTAATTGGCTCGCCGCCGGTCGAGCTGCGAATTGTTCTCGTGGACAACACCTCGACGATCTTGTTCACACGCGTTGCTACGAAAATTTGGTGGCTATCTCAACGATAAATCTGCCGAAGTCTTATGAGAATCACAGGAAATTATTTACTTAAATTTTTTACGATAAAGAAATAGGCTCGACAATTTCTAATGGAAGCAGCTTTGTGACTTCGATAATTATGAAATAGAAAATGTAAAGAGAAAATTTATATTTATCGTGTGGCTTTATTTATTTACTTATGTACTTACTGTATTTGTTTATTTATTTATTTGCAAGAGTCGGCAGTAATAATGAGTTTTCTTTTCCTTCTAAGGAATTATCGCGATCAGAAACGTTCTAATAATTGTAACCGTGAAAAAAATGGTACTACTAATGTTGCAAGATCTACTTCTCCCCAAAAATTGATTTAATTACGCCAATGTCACTGCACTGTGGATCTTTATGCGAAATAAAAATTTTCCTTGTTGATTGTACGAAAGAGGACTTAGATAAAAATATGCATTTGCTGTTAACACTATATTTACTGGAAATATATATATATATATATTTATTATTATTTAATATATATTTAACATATATTTAATATACATTTAATAGATTCTTCAATGTCTGAACTGTGCCCAAGAGAAACTCGATAATTGTCTTTTAAATAATAATTTCAAGATAACCTGTTGCATTATGGTAATCTAAATAATTTTATGGATTTTGCGGATGAGAATATTGTAAATTCTGAACAATTTCTTAAAATATATTAATACTTGCTGGTCTTTAATTTTTAGAGAACCGTCTACAAATTTTCTTCTGCCTCATTACCTTGTTTTTCATTTAACAATTTCTGCTACGAATACATAAAATCCCCATTACAGTAAATTCTCTGCAATTTTTCTTCGGCTTGGAAACAAAAGTGGACAATTTGGGAAGAGGAGATACGATTATTCGAGCCTTGCACCTCGTTTTTATAATTGTACATTAGTCATTAATTAAATATAGCAAGTAAACATAGTACATCACTTACTATACTACAATAGTAAATAATATAGTAATAATAATTATAGTATTAGTTATAGTAATTTTTATAATAATCGTATAATCGAATAATCGTATCTTCTCTTCCCAAATTGTCCATTTCTGTTCACGAAGGAAAATTAGGGAGAATTTACTGCGTCGCTTCGACACCATCCCCTGCCATCACAATTGCTACAACTGCCATGATCATCTAACCACAAATATGCCGAAATTCCAAACGAATTTTTCTAAAATTTTCGAAAGACCGGGACCGCGTTCGATATTGCGATAAATCGACTTGTCACGGCTCCAATAGCGTTGCGCCCGCTGAAAGCGACCCGCGGATAGATTTACCTGGTGGTTGGCACGGGGAATCCCTGAGCGCTGCACGCTAACACCACGCTCGTGCCCTTTCGCCTCGCGTATTTGCTCAGGCTATCGTCGTTGGAGAAAATCGGCGACTTCAGCCCGACCGGTTCTACGGAATACGTAACAACACTCGAGAAACGATTCTCGAATAGTTCATCGCGTTAGGACAGTCGCGCTCGCCGGGCGCATAATCGGATTCGCGAACTCCTCGGAATATCGTTAAAGCGACGGTGTTACCTGGTGGTTGGCACGGGGAATCCCTGAGCGTTGCACGTAAGCACCACGCTCGCGCCGTTTCGCCTCGAGTATGCGCTTAGGCTAAGGTCGTTGGAGAATTTCGGCGACTTGAGTCCGACCGGTTCTACGGAAAACAATATGGAAACTCGGGAAATAGATCTGACACGTGATGGGGACGAGTCACACTGCCCGCGCGAAGGGGGAAGAGTCTCGCGAGCTTTCACGGAATTCTCGTGTAATTCAATTTGTGTTGATGGTAATAGTAACGAGTCATCATAGTTGCATAATTATGTTAACACTTGGACTGGGTGATTACTGAGATTATTTGAAGTAACTTTTTCCTTTGCGAAAATGCAGTTCGAAGCTTCGTTTATGAGTTATTAATGGAAAACGGTGACCAATGAGAAGCGAGAACAGTTGGCGCGAGGCGGCCGACCCAATCAGCGGAACTGGGCGGAGCCACTCAGCTCGCCTCTCGTTGGTCACTGTTTTTCGTTAATAACTCGTAAACGAAGCTTCGAATTGCATTTTCGCAAAGGAAAAAGTTGCTTCAAATGCCCTCAAGAATCATTCCTCTCAAGACTTAAAGTAAAAATTTATCGTTATCGTGGAGATTTATCGCGTTAATTTAAGGAATTGCGGTTATCTTGTTACACCTAATCTCGGTTTGGTATTTTTCTTCCTATTTCGTAATTTTATAACTAATGTGTAACTTCCATTATTATATTCAATAAATAAATGAATAAATAAAAATGAAATTAATGACACAGGCCCTTTTAGAATATTCTAGATTGCCATTGAGAAAATAAAATACTAAAATTTTAAATTACTTCACCTACCTACGGTGTTCGTTAAAAAACCACTAAAGGTGTTCACATAGCAAACGTGACTACGTGCATAATAATTAATATGAAAATACAGAGACAAATAAAGATACGTTTGCAAAATCCGACGAATGTAACCGCAACAAAATAGTGATTTCAAAGAAACTTCCACAAGCCTAATAGGCAATCCGGCTAATAAACACTGGAAACACCGCAGAATCTTTAATATTATCGCTTCCATATTTGATCGATAGCAAATGCGAACGCGCTTCCAGTAAATAAAGCAATATCCCTCAGACCACAGACCTAATCACTTCCCTCGGCCAATCGAACCCCGTGAAAATCACGAGCTTACACGAATCAGTTACGCGGGAATCGGCCCGAAACCAGCCACGCTCTAGAATTATGGATCGGATAACGATCGCTTTGCCGGACGAAAATCGTAAAACAGCCCGGGACCGGGCTGTTCGCGCGATATTTTCGGGAGGGTCACGCGAGATTACCTGGTGGTTGGCACGGGGAATCCCTGAGCGCTGCACGCGAGCACCACGCTCGTGGCTCTGCGCCTCGCGTATTTGCTGAGGCTATTGTCGGTGGAGAAAATGGGCGACTTGAATCCAACAGGTTCTAGGAAAAATATCACCAGGCGGTGGAATTACGTTTGATTCGGTGCCCACGGCCGATGGGAAGCGGCGAGAGAGCGAAAATTAGAATTAATGGTCGGGTCGGGCTCGGCGCGAAAGCCGAGAGCCGGTCATTCGAAACCGGCGCGACGCGACGCGATTCGGTCGCGGGGGGCGGCGAGGGGATTGGGAAATTGTATCGATCACGGCTGGATACTGCGGCATGTGGACACATGCGAGAACGATCGAATTTCATCTCACCTCGAAAGTGGAACAGGGTAACCTTGCACCGGACACATCAAACCGACCATCGCCGACGACTTCGCGTCCACGAACTCGACTTTGCGATTCGTCGGTAGCTTCGGCTTCGCGCTATTCGTCGGCTCTGGGGATCACAGGAGAATCGATTACTGTGATTGAGAAGCGACGATGGAATTAAACGGCTTTCTTTTTCATTCAGAACGCGGCATTTTGTTCAGCGAAGCGATAAATGTGCGAGATGTCGGTGAATTATTCGTAGCAGTTTCGAGTATAATTCATTTTTCCATTGATAATGAAACGGGATATTGGTCAATATACTTGACGTTGATATTCGTATGGATCATTTCGTCGTGTGTAAATGCGAAGAAACATAATTTGTACTCTGTTTATACGACCGAACGAAGATGAATGAGACTCGTGTAACAATAATTAGAATACAGATTGTATACAAATTTTATGAGTAGATTAAATGCAAAATAGCGAAACCATTTGAACAATTCGAAAATATCATTGCATTGCTAATATTATTAAGAAAATGAATAAATGTCTATAAATAAATGTCTAGTTCTATATCTTGAAAAATGTCGCATCGCACGGACGGATCTATACAGAATGAGATCCGATTTATACAGATTCCTGAGGTCATTTGAAGCAACTTTCTCCTTTGCAAAAATTTTGTCTGAGACTTCGTTTACGAGTTATTAACGAAAAACACTAACCAATGAGAGGCGACCACTCGCCTAGTGCTAGGCGGCCGAGCCAATGGGCGTAACTGGGCGTCGCGCGCCAGCCGAGTGCTCGCCTCTCATTGGTCACCGTTTTTCGTTAATAACTCGTGAACGAAGCCTCGTAGAACATTTTCGCTGAGGAAAAAGTTATTTCAAAACACCTCAGCAATCATCTGCTTCCGGCTGTTAACATAATTATGGGACAACCTGTATACAAACGCTAGATGCAGAACCTAGGTAACGAAATTCTGTCCAGGTGCATAAGTGGACTTGAGTCCGTCACTGACCGTGTAACAGGAACAGGGAACCCTTGAGCGGGGCAAGTCATCGACACCTGGCTGGACGACGGCGTCGGCCTCACCACTTTAATGTCCGCGTTCGTGAACTTTGGTTTCGCGCTGGACACCGGTTCTAACGGACAAAATTACATTGCAGGACGCGATTGCCGCAGCTGATCGAGCGGAGATTGTCTATGCCCTAGGAACCTATTCCGGAGATTGAAGTACCTGAACGCTGGAACCGGAAACGCCTGCGCGGGGCAGGACAGCGTCAACGGCTGAGATGGTCGGACGCTGTATGTCGTGAGGATGCGTGAATTTTCCGTCAGGGGGAATTTCGGTTTTGTGCTGGACACCGGCTCTGACGGAGCAAATCAAATACGTCGGAATGTTGGTTATGCGTGACTAATTTTTGCAGTGTTCTGTGTAATCATTTCTGTGTTGTTGTGTGCAGTCATGTTTGTATTGTTATGTATAGTCATTTTTATATTGTCATATGTGGTCACTTTTGTGTCGTTATATGTAGTTAATTTCTGTATTGTTATATGCAGTCATTTTTGTACTGTTGCATGTCGTAATTTTTCTGTTGTTATATGTAGTCATTTTTGTATTGCTGTATATAGTCATTTTTGTACTGTTACATGCAGTAAGTTTTGTATTGTTATCTGAAGTTATTTTTTGTATTATCATCTGTAGTCATTTTTCTATTGTTACATGCAGTAATTTTTGTACTGTTATCTGAAGACATTTATTGATTGTTACATGTAGCCATGATATTTACGTTCAGACTACGTTTCTAAAAATGTTCGCATCTTGTTCATACGAAAACAGAGATACTTCAATAGAAACAATAATTTTAGAGTTTCTGTGCTTCTCAAACTCAGTGATATTCAGTACGTTTTTGCAACTCAAACTTCCAATTCCGATGAAACAGGAGTTTCGAAGAGTGTCTATAGTACCTGAACGCTGGAACCGGAAACGCCTGCGCCGGGCAAGACAGTGTCAAAGGCAGAGACTGTCTCACGGTGTACGCGGTATAGGTGCGTGAGTTTTCCATCGAAGGGAATTTCGGTTTAGTGCTGGCCACCGGTTCTACGATAACAAGAAGAAGAAGAAGAAGAAGGAGAGGAAGACGAAGAAAACGAGGAGGACCTCTCTTTAACGTCTGACTCCGAGTCACTGGGACAGGGCCTCCGATAACTATCCGCTAATTGCCGGCATCGATTCGCCGGCACTCCGGGTCAATTGGATCACGATACCATCGGATTCGCGGGAAAGAAAGACCGGGCTGGAGTGCGATATCGATTAAACTATTCACGGAAGAACTGCTCCGCCGCGGGACAAAGGCTGCTCATTGGCGGCTGCTCGTTCGCCCCGAAGAGGATCGGGAGTCTCGCGAAATTACCTAGGCAAAGTCTGTTTTCGCGGCGCACAGTGGAGCGTTGGGTCCGAAAAGCTGGCCAAAGTATCATTTTTTTTATTCATGTATGTGAAAAACAGGGTACCGGTATTATTTCTTTTTATTACAGACTTTGATGTTGATGATGATGATGAATAGGCACGTTTTGAATCCATTAAAAAATAAGCATAATATTCTAGTCGCTTATAATTATTTTTATTTGTCTATAGTTATTTTTATTTTGATCACAATTAATTTTATTTCTTCATAATTATTTTTATTTGACTATAGTTATTTTTATTTTGTTCATAATTATTTTTATTCGCCAGTAATATTATAAGTATATTATAAGTAAAATATTATAATAAATATTATAAGTAATATTATTTTCGTTTGTCTATAATTATTTTTATTTGTCTATAGTTATTTTTATTTTGTTCATAATTATTTTTACTTGTCTATAGTTATTTTTATTTTGTTCATAATTATTTTTATTTGTCTATAGTTATTTTAATTTTGTTCATAATTATTTTTATTTGTCTACAGTTATCTTTATTTGTCCATAATTATATTCATCCGTCTATAATTGTTTTTATTTGCTCACAATTTTTTTAATTCGTTTATAGCTACTTCTTCCAAGTTGAAACACTATAAATAAATCGGTAGGTACATTTTTGATTGATTGAGAATAATTTTGGCCAGCGAAATCGGACAAAAGAAACCCCACTGTGCGTCGTCTCGCAGCCCAAGATGGACACCTGCGAATTTACCTGAATGCTGGCACAGGAAATCCTTGGACGGGGCACAGCAGGGTCGTGATCGTACCGAGCATCGCTCTGGGATTCGTCGATTTCACGTCCAGCGCGGTTAATTTCGGTTTCGAGCTCGACAACGGTTCTGCGTCACAGGAGAAACGAAAAGAGATTTCAGGGCTTTCGCGAAACTCGCATGGAGTTATTGTTACGTGGCTCCCGGGTGTAAGCCGTGTACAAAGGATTCTCATCCAGTCGCCCCCCCCCCCCCCCCTCCGACTGCATTGCGACTCGCTGGAAATATATCTTACTCCTTGCACCGGCTGAGTCACCTAAGATGGAAAGTGAAAATATCTGTCTTATTTATGATTGTAGGAAAGTCTTCGCGACGAGCCTGCATTGGTTTTAGCAGCCAGTTTGGGGCGCTAAAAATAGGGTGTCTTTTGCGGTTTTTCTTTTGAGGGACACGCGAGGTGGTTCCTTTTTCAATTTTTGGAATATTTTGTGTTGTTTTCAACGACCGTGTAGTCATTTTTTCGTTCGAGAATGTGCGGTGGAAAATGATATGCATAAACATTTGTGTGGAGGCTCGTTGGAGGTGCTCTTAGGGTTGTCTTTGGTGCTTGCCTTAGGTTTGTTTTCGGGCGTAATTAATTTCGTATTTATCGAGTAGAGCATACTAAAAATTTTTATTAAAAAACTAACAAAATAAAGAAAAATTTAATAAGACGTATTAATTTTTTTTTATTAACCCTTGGCTGTCACAGTGAGTCAATATGTCCCTCATTTTTTTGACACAGTTCTTGAGATTGTATTGTATAGAAAATTTGAATTAAATGCGCAGAAATTGTGGAATAATGCAAAATTATACGAAAACCAGAATCATTTTTCAAATTATATATATATTTATCGAGAAGAGTTTCTTTTGTACATAAATAACGAAGACATTTTCACTTTTCATCTCACAAGGGTGAGTCACCCTGTAATCTACCCAATGTTCACTGCACCGGAGCATTGATCAGCTAATCGGTTTAATTGGTTGGTTAATGGTCTTTTTAGTGGAAAATACACCTCAACCCAGATTTCACAAAAAAAATAGACAATATAATTCGTGCGTTGTGAGAGAATGCAGACATTATGTAACAAAGTTCTAACGAAGTCAATAATTAAATAAAATAATTTAATGAGGCCATAATTCTAGCAAACGTGTCTACCTTGTTACACTTAATTGTTTCTGTAATATTATGAATGGTCAAAAATATGACTTTTAATCATTTAAGTTAGTGATTTTCAATCGTTTAAATTAATGGTTTATAATCCTTTTTTAATCGGAAACTGGCAAAAACGATAGAAATATTTTAGTAAATCGCTAAGCCAGGAATAAAAGCCATCATTTGCGCGGCACCTCGTGTATCAGTTCCTAAATCGAACACTATAATGCGATACAGTCACACCACGCGCTAAATAGGCGACAATAACTTTTTCACGTTCCAGAAAATTTCCGTTGAACCGTCACGCGATAACTAAATTTTGCTGATCCGAATCGTGGCATGTTTTATGGCAACTAGAAACCTCGTTAGCTGCGCTTATCTTTATCGTAAACGGAACGAGATTCATGGAATTTTGTACGTTTAAGGATTGCGATAAAAATTGCATTAACCTTCACAGAATGAATCTGATGATAGTAATTACTATCGGACTCATCTAACCTCTAAAAAATTCGAACAAACAATTCGACCACTTTGTTAGTAAAGTTTCTGCTAGTTTTTATAATTATACCGGTTTACCGTTTAAATATATTTACCCTTAATCGTATAATATTAATTGCTTAATATATAGTTAAGAGTAAATATATTTCAACAGCAAACAATATAGTTGTAAGAACAGTAAAAAAACATTTAAAGAGCGTGACAATATTAAGCAATTAATACTAATATTAGTGTAATATATATATATATATATATATATATATATATATATATATATATATTACACTAATATTAGTATTAATATTATTATATATTAGTATAGTGTAATATATATATAATAGTAATAATGATAATAATAATAATATAAATAAAATAATAATACTAGTATTAATTGCTCAATATTGTAATTGCATAGGATATAATATTGTAATTATCAGTATCCATCTTTTCTGAGATCAAAAAATCCCTTCTTGAAAATGCACAGAAGCAACAGAAAGCCTAACATCGTCAACACGATTGCCTATCTTGCGACCCATCGCCTAAATCCCAGCTGGATCATCGATCGACTGATCAACGTTCAAGTACAGCAACCACAGGCTATACAAGGATCGCATTTATTGACGCACGTCACGCGTCTTCGGGCTCCCAACGAAGCCAGCGATAGCCAGCTATAGTCAGCTATAGATCAGCTATGTAAGTCGGCTACAATGTCAACGAGACATTTGTACAGCGATCGTTTCGACATGGCTCACCCAGCAGCGTGAAACAACGATGAGAAACAAAAGGATAATAATCTTGGGGACGATGAGGATCGTGTGTTCGGAGGTCCTGCGCGTCTTCCAGACTTACTTGAAGACTGGGACAGGATACGCCTGTGCTGGACACAGAATCGGGACGCCCAGCGCTTCCGGGACCTCGAAGGTTCGGCTCTTGTCCATGGTCGAGAACTTAGGCTTGGCGGAGCCGACCGGTTCTACAAGGAGAATGATCACGCTCTCGTGTAACTAACTATGAACGACGTAACAAGCTGGAGAAAAGTGAGCCGCGCGTCGGTGCTCGCTTTCAGTTTCGAGGAGAGCATCCAGGAATTCTAGTTGGCCGGCCTGCCTAATATACTGGGACAGGGTGAAACATGGAGTTTAGAGAGAGAGAGAGAGAGAGAGAGAGAGAGAGAGAGAGAGAGAAAGAGAGAGAGAGAGATGCTTGTCTATTTTTCACCGTGTTGCGAAGCGATGGATACAGTGGCTCACGAATATGTTCTGCCGCCCTTTAAAACGAGACAACTGTTTTCAAATCGGGCGAAATGACTCGAGATTTTTTGGAAATGATGACGATTCCTAAAAATTTCTATTTTAAGTTGCATTTTTCTTTTATTTAGAGCAATTTTAATCTTTCCTCGGATTGTTTTCCATTACGTCGAATGTAGAAAGTGTTGTCGAAGGTATATCTTGTTGATATAATTTCGATATTTTTACTTCGATATTTTTACATTATTTATTTATTATTATATATATACATTATTTATTTATTTATTTATTTATTTATTTATTTATTAGAATGACCAAATTAAAATACTTTTTCAACAACTGTCGAATACCACCTTCGAAAATATTTTCGCGATGTCAAAATCATTTAATTGATGAAACCGAAACTACAAAGTTAATATTTATCGTGGGTAATGTTAGTTCAACTCGTACAATGAAAACGGGTTTTGAAGTCTAGTTAAAAATTAGTGTCAGCCACGTGTAGCTAACGCGGCACCGGACGCGACAGCTTTTTTATCCGAGCCTTTTTTTATTTGCCTTGACACCCATATGTGACAGAATGTTTTGCTTAGATTCGGAACCGAATTTTTACAGCTCATCTATTATCTTTTAGTCAAAAAAATAGTAAGAAAAATGCGAGTTTCTCGTTTCATCTGTCATCCGAACTAATCACAATTTTTCATAAAAATGTACACATTTTTCCCTCCAAAACAGATCGTTCAAATTTTCGTTCCGAGCTCGGATAAAAACTACAGGAACACTAATGTTTCATTTTCATTTCTCAATTCAACAATCGCGACATAAAAAGAACAAATTTGGAGACCTTTCTCCAGCGAACAAGTCACACAGCCGTCTAAAAAAAGCTGCGAGTCATTTGCCGCGATTCGGAGAACGCGATCACGTTTGAAACAGTTGTGTTCGAAAGAGTTTCACACGAGCCGCCGCGTATCGACCTACCTAAACGTGGCGACTGGGAACGCCTGTGCAGGACAAAGCAACGAAAACCCGGTGCCTTTGGTTACGCGTAATCCGACGTCGTTCACAGATGGAAACTGTGGCTTGGTGCTCGAGGCGGGTTCTAAAAACAGAACGCGAGACGAACGGCTCGAAGGTCGTGCGTAAAGAGGACGCCGCGACGCGGCAAGAGTCTTTGAATATGCTGGAATAGGGACTCCCCTTTGCCATACAGGGCTCGTAGATGTACTCTAGCTGTGTCAATATAGCATCTATGCATAGCTGAACAATCACCCTTCGGTACCCCGCTCAACTCGCCAGCCGTTTCTCTAGCCCCTGCTAGTCTGGTCCCGCGGATGGAACCTTGGAACTTTCGTTGGCCAAACTATTTTCACGGCGACCCCGAAATACCATCTTCAGGGGGTGCTACCGTTTCACTGGATGAACGATTTTATCTTTGAATGGTTCGTTGAATTTAACCCTTTGTACTTTGACTGCTAGTTTGAATTGTGATAAGGATTTTTTGTGCTGCTAAATACGAATAATATATATTTCTTCTAATACTAGTAATTTAATATTATTGTATTGCTAGTAATATAGTACTGGTATAATAATATAGTAATTGAATACTATTATGGTGTGTAATAATATAATAATATTAAATTACTAATATTATTGGTATTATAGTAGTATTATATTGTATTATTAGTGATATTTATTGTTGATATATATTGTATTGTTAGTGATGTAATAGTATTAAATTAGTAGTATTATACTCGTATTATAATAACATTAAATTACTAGTATTATATTATCATACTAGTGCTACAATGATATTACATTATTAGTATTATCATAATATTAAATTACACTATTTTTTGTGTATTTTTAGTGTATATTTAGTTAGTATTATAATAATATTAAACTGCTATTATAATATTAGTATTATAATAATATTAAACTGCTATTATAATATTAGTATTATAATAATATTAAACTGCTATTATAATATTAGTATTATAATAATATTAAACTACTAGTGTTATACTGTTATTATAATAATATTAAATTACTAGTGTTATACTAGTACTGCAATAATATTCAATTATTAGTATTACACTAGTATTATAATAATATTAAGCTACTATTATTATACTAGTATCATAATAATATTATACTACTAGTACTATAACAATAATAATATTAATACTAGTATTATACTAGTATTACACTGGTATTATAATAAATATTAAATTACTAGCATCGCACTAGTATTGTAATAATATTAAACTACTGTATAGTATATAATATATATTAATATTTAATATTGTAATTTAATACTATAATAATATTAAATTACTAGTATTATACTATTATTATATTACTAGTAATTTGACATTATCATATTATCATACCAATATTATTCCATAACATTTAGCATTATATTAATGCTAATACCATTATTTAAATACCTAGTTTCTAATAATTAATTAGAATGTCTCACACGTTTCATAGACATTTAAAAAGAAACATGTTTACAAAAAATACCTCAAAGAATATATTAACAAAAATTGCTAAATAAAATTAGAAACAATCCCAAGCATAATTTAGATCCCAGCAATTAATATTTTCCTTACAATATGCACATATGCATTAACACGTCCATTGCTCTTATCGCGTAACTTTCTCAAAGGACAACAAGAATACATAAATATAGACGAAGCATAAATGCTCATGAATTCCCAAAAAGCAGATAGTCAAATGGTAACACCCCTCGAGTTCCAAGCGTCTCTCAGTCGTCTCGAGTCCAAACGGTCAGACAAAAGCTAGCTTTCGCCGGGCTGCCTACCTATATACAGGAACCGGAAATCCTTGCGCAGGGCATAGTAGGGTGACACTCTTCGTGGAAGACGCGCTGAATCGCAGAAGGTCGGTCGGTCCGGATATTTGTGGTCGAGCACTGGATGCTGGCTCTAATGATCAGATCAGGGGATTCGCGAGATGAAGCTCCACCTGTGCGTTACCTGTACCACGGACGGGAAACCCTTGGGCAGGACGTTGCACGTTGCACGTTGAACGGTGCACGTTGCACCGTCGTCGCACCACCAAGTGCCGTTACGAATGACAGCCGACGACGAGGTTACGTCACCGACGAGAATTTCTGTCGTGTGCTTGCAACGAGCTTCGAGGAACGGCGAAGCTAATAGAAAAATTCGCAGCGACGCGAAGAGCGAGGAATAATTAATTCCAGGAGCTTTGAATTTTAATGGATTTCGACGAGTGAACGGTGCTTGGATTTTCAGAGGATATCCTCGCGATTGGTTGTTTGTTTATAAGCAGACTGCGGATTTTTGGGAAGAATAGAAATTGTATTAATTGCGAGTTGTAATAATGTTGTAGAAATTAAAGGCGTTTCGGGGCACAAAGGTCTTAATGAGTCAGAAAGAGCACAGCTATTAAATTATTTGCCTCGTTGCCTTCTCTGTGCACTTTGAACTATTCAATATTGCCGTAAGTGCATACAATCCGATGTATTAGACGAAGAACTATATTTTTTTAAGAGAAGATCAAGAGCCAGTATGTGGAACAGCGGCAGCTGCATAGCAAAAATTGACCCCCGTAAAAAGAGATTATGGTTGCAAAGCGAAAGACGACGACTTTATCAACTTTCATTCACAAAAATAAGATTATTAAATTTCAGATTAAGATTATTAAAAAATGTAGTATCGAAGCTCTAAATTTTAGTTGCACTACACACAATTTTCTAATGAACTATTTAGTAGACGCATTTTTTATACAAACAAGAGTTTGATATCCTAATTGTCCTTGCACGTAGAAATACATTAAAATCCTCATTATAGGCACAGATCGTTATCTAAATTGCTATTTAAACAGCAGAAGCTGAAAACGTGTCGAACATCGTCTTCTGCAAATTCTTGCGAACTAATTAAATTCAAAACTGAGCTAACTAATAATTCTTCGATCGATTAAGGAACAAATCCTAAAGCTCCGATCGCCTTCCAAATAAAACCCGCTTCGACTTCGAACTTCCTCGAACAGTTCCGAACCCCCAAAACTCCCGTAATTCTCAAGATCGACGGGAAATCCCTGAATACGCGTCCCGCAATTACCGTGAAAGGTTCGAAAGTGCCAAAAAATCTGTTGGCTCGCGAGACCGAGTCTTCCGGGACGGAGACGTTCTACCGATGCAAGAAGTAGACGCGGAAAAACGCGTCTGCGAATGGAGTCTCGTCGGCTATCGCCGATGGCGTTCCCTTCCGCGTCCTTGGTTTCTTTGATAAGCCGAATATATCGTATATATATATATATATATATATATATATATATATATATATACATATACATATATAGAATCGATTCGCGTGCTATCCTCCTCGAGCGAGTCTATTCTTAAAAATTCGCCGGTCTCTCCGAGTACCTGAAAGCTGGAACGGGGAATGCCTGAGCCGGACACATCAAAGTGAGCGGCCGGTCGCAGTGGACCGTGTACGTGCGCGAGTTTTCCGTCATCTGGAATTTCGGTTTCGTGCTCGAGACTGGCTCTGAAGAGGAGAAACCCGACGCAAACGTGATCATTGGGTTCGGATTCGTGAATATCGAACGGCGGGACAGGGTAGCCTCTCTGCTCTACCAGGAGCTGGTCGATGATCACACCTTCGACGACTTGCACCCTACGGTTATGCAGTCCTGCCTCGATAACTGTCGCACGTTTGTCAGATAGACGCGTCACAGATCGAACAATTTATTGTCTTTTAACAGACCGCGATAATTGGACAACGTAACAGCGTTAGTCTCGCTAAGATTGTTTTAACGCTTCGTCTACCGCGAATCTTTTAATAATCATTTTTAATCGACATTTTCGATCGACAGATGGGATCTTAGAAAAAATTGTTCAGAAGCGAGATTTTCTCCGCAATCGTACGAATTTTTTGAACTAATATAATGGTAATAATAATAATAAATTTATTTACCAACGGGACAAACCCTTTGTTGTAACTTTATCTGTCAATGGGATCTTAGAAAAAATTGTTTAAAAGTGACAGCTATTTTCTCCGCAACCGTGCGAACTGCTTGAACTACTATAATAACAATAATAATAATTTTTGTTATTAACGGGACAAACCCTTTGTCATAACTTTCCCTATCAACGAGATAAATCCTTTTTTTAAATAACGTAACCGATCGCTTAGAAATTATTATTTAAAAGAAAACGACCTAGATACTTGAATATCAGACTAGATAAAATCACTAAAAATACAAATAAACATTTATCCGATTCTCCATTCTTGCAATCGTCGCGCAAAATGTTTCTAATCCATAAACGCTTCCGAGCCTATAACGTGACAACGATCGAGGCAGCACCGTATTCTAAGCACTCGGCCCACCTATGCGAAGGTACCGGGTGTCCTTGAGCAGGGCAGAGCAGCGTGATGGTCTGGCCGAGACCGGAAACGAATCCTCGTGAGTTATCCATGGTCGGGAACTTGGGTCTGGCGCTGCCGACAGGTTCTGCGAGAAGAATCCCGATGGAAGAAGCGTGTCAGGATCGGCGGAATCGCGTTACCACCCCTAAGTTCATGGGGTTGGGGGACAGAGAACCCGCTGGGGTCGCGCGGAGATCGCGTGAACCGTTGCTGCGGAGGCGCGAAAGGCGAGAAAAGTTCGGCTAACCGAGTTCCGTTCGGTTCGGGGACGTTTGATCTCGGATGCAAAGAGGCTAACAAACTTTCGGGAACTCAACAGGCCCAGATTCCCGGCCTAATAATCGCGTGAACCTGGATGATCATCGAGTTTCCAGCGTACCTATAGGACGGAACAGGAAATCCTTGGGCGGGGCAGAAAAGCGGCAAACTCCCGTTCATCTTCGTCGAGAGTCCAATCAAGTTGATCGTGCTGGAGAGTTTCGGCCGCGTGCTCGACACGGGTTCTGCGAATCATTCGCCGGATGAAAGCGACCCGGCACAGCCGCTCGGATTAAAGCGTCCCCGGGATCCCGCGGATCCTCGTGAGCCTCGCGAGGCTTGCCGATGCTTTGCTACCGGGGACAGGGGACCCTTTGGCCGCAGCGCCGCAACCCCTTCGACGGCCGGACAGCCGATGAATCCGCTTTGATTGAGGCATCGAAACCGTCGGAGTCGAGTTAACCGTGGAACGTCGCGGATTCAATCAGCCCCGTTAATGCTTCGCAGTTTGACTTCTTTCGCAGAGAGGTTCGTTAGCACTGCCTTGTCCCGGGAACTGATTAGCTCCTTGATAAGAAAGGGAATTTGTGTTTGAGCCGTTCGGTGCGAAACGTCTTGGAACAGCTTCGATTTGAAAGCGGAAAGGGCGAATGCTCGCTTATTAATTTTATATGGCGTAATTAAAACGGACGAAAATATAATCGAAATAATTAAATACTTTTATCGCAACGAATTGCAATTAGAATGCGATGAAGTGGTCACATTTGAAGTGGTCACAGTAATTAAATGTAAGAAACTGCAGAGACAGATTTGTTTTTAAAACTATCGGATATTCTTATCGATAAATGAAGTAAAATTAAAGCAGAAGAACTTGATAGATGACTATACTGTATTTAAACGCATTAACGCGATCAACGTCTCGTTTGTTGCACGCCAAACTTTGCTTCAACGTTGATGATAGAGGAGTAGAATTTTACTCGGATTTAAGGAAAGCGCGTAACGTCTATTTTTAGGTGATCATGTTCGAAATCTTTATGACGCGTCTGCGTGGGGTTAATGGGGCACGCTTTGGAGTCCTCAATTTCTGAGAGTGTGCGATGGCAAGATTGCGTTCAGAAAATAGGCTGCGTGGATTAAATGTAATTTCAAGTAGAGATTGATCTACTTGTTCTGCGAATTGTGCTGTTTGATGCGCGATGTGCATTTAGCTTCGGTCTGGTCGTCTAATGGCTTCTGGCAATTTAGGTGAAAATTGGGAACGACGACTCTTAAGTGATTTTTAGATCATGTTTGAGACGTGCTAGAGGAAAGTACTGGAATTTCGGTCGAATATTTGTTTCTGTAGGTCTGCGATGGTCTTTTTTGCATGATTTTGTTGATACAAGTGCTTTTTAGATCATATTTGAGAGGAAAGTACTAGAATTTTGGTCCAACATTTGTCTCCGTAGGTCTGCGATAGTCCTTCTTGCATGATTTTGTTGATACAAGTACTTTTTAGATCATATTTGAGAGGAAGGTACTAGAATTTTGGTCCAACATTTGTCTCCGTAGGTCTGCGATAGTCTTTCTTGCATGATTTTGTTGATACAAGTACTTTTTAGATCATATTTGAGAGGAAGGTACTAGAATTTTGGTCCAACATTTGTCTCCGTAGGTCTGCGATGGTCTTTTTTGCATGATTTTGTTGATACAAGTGCTCTCAAATTTAAGAGATAGACATTTTGGCGTCGATGAAACCATCGACGATTTTAATTTTTCAAATTTATCGCTGCGTTAAGAAATAGTGGAAGAGCATCTTTTTATTAAATTCCTGGCGATTCTTGAATAACTCATTTCTATTCTGAAAGTAGATTTTACCATTGTCGTTGATGTGCAAAACTTCTGAAGAACAAATTGAATACAATTCTATAGAATTTACGAAAATTCTATATTCTACATTTTATGATAAATTAACCCTCTTCACTCGAAGCTATTCTAACTGTAAGTCTAAAATAATTTTTCTGACTTGTAGTATTATTTCCATTTTATATGACAAAGCGCATTTTATGAATACAAAATTGCGTCTTGCGATTCATACAGCTTTTAACAACTTTTTAAATCTATACTTTGATAATATAAAGAATATCTTTGAACGTGGTATAACAATTTCAGTGGTGTCTCAGGGTCACCACTCGAGTGCAAAGGGTTAAATGACCTCGTAGCGCATAGAACTTCGCTCGACAAAAGAATACCTGCCCTTTGACCCACGACTTCTCACCAGAAGAAACCCTGAAAAATCACTCGCATCCAGCTCCATAAAATCAGTACCGTACCTATGACTTGGCACCGGAAAGCCCTGGGCGGGACAGAGCAGCGGCAGTGTTCCATTGGAAACGACCGTCAGACCATTAATGTTGCTGACCGAAGGGAATTTCGGTCGGACGCTTCCCACGGGTTCTGCGCGTTACGATGTCCGATAGAACGATGGAAAAAGAGCGTAACTTAGACCGGGTTTTGGTAGCGAGATAGAACTTACTTGAACACGAGGGTAGGGAACCCCTGAGCGGGACAGAGAAGGGTAACCGAGCCGTCCTTGACCGTTCGGAAACTTCTGGAGTCATCGATGGTCGGGAATTTCGGCCTCACGCTGCCGACTGGCTCTGATTATGCAATCAAAGAGAAACTTCTGTTTCCAACCATCGATACTGTCTACCTAACAATGAACTCTCGCGTTTTCTTCTATATAAGTCGGTTCAGACGCGACCAGTGGTTTAGTAGAGAGACCACTGATATTTTTTAAATATTATACAGCTTGAGAAAACATTATTTTTTCAATGTAAAAATTGATTTTCAGTAATTATCGCTTTAGCTTTGCAATTGTAGCATCGGCAGCTACAATATATAGATAGCTGAGATTCTCCCGATTAAAATGAGCCCAAACACGAGGCAAATCGAGTGCGATCGACTAAATTAAGAATCGATCTACAGGGTGTGTCGCGCGACATGCGTCATCGAATGATTTTTAAGCTATGCTTGTCGTGAAAAATTCTGAAAAACGGTCTGAAAACTGCGTAGAGATTCTTGTGAAAGGTTTTCAAGTTCTTAAGATCAACTGATTTGAAGTTACTTTAAAAGTGCAAGTTTCGAGACACACCCTGTATTAAGCTCTTCAACAAAAGTAGTCCGATTTCCATCGTGTTTGGACTCGTTTTAATCGGAAAAACCTCAGCCATCCATTGGTGTTAAAATTATACAAGTAAGTCGAAAATTACTGCAAATAAAATTGTCTTTCTTGCATGTTCACTTTGCCCAACCGCACTGCGATGACAGAAAACTGTGGCTTGGATGTGTAAATACAACTGCACAGATTCCATGTGAATTTGACAGTGCACCACTGTCCTAGCAAATATTTTAGAGCATAGAAAATATATATCCTAATTGATACGGTAGATCAATCAAAATGGATCTGCTTGACTAAATTGTGTGACCTACTCAATTAAATCCTAGAATCTATACAAAACAAGTTACTAAATTAAATCAGCAATCGCCACTCTATTAAATTAGTGATCGTGTCTGGACCAGCCTAATGCGTTTAGTTTGCTATTACAGAATGGTGAGGGGAGCCTAATCGACCAGAAAAATCCATCGAAATGGATCAGCTTGACCAAATTGATTTAGCAACCTACTCGAGGAAATCCTAGAGTGCCCGTACACAAATAAGTTACTAAATTATTCTGCAGTTTATTAAATTACTGAGCCGACCTTTAACGATCAGGTACGATTAGGTACGATTAGGTCGTTTTCTGTACCTGTTTGAGGGAACGGGGAACCCCTGTGCAGGGCATATCAAAGCCTGAGACCCGTTCACCGACGTCCTGAATCCACGGATGTCGTCCGTCGAAGGAATCTTCGGACGAACGCTGCCCACCGGCTCTAAAGGACACCAAGCCGAATAGAGGATAGGTTCTAGATAGTTGAAGAACAGGTAACCCCTGAGGGGAACATCCCGACTGCCACCTCTTTCGATTGCAATTTGTTTACCCTTGCGTAGGCAACTTAAATATTGATATCTTTGTTCAACGTGGATTAGATTGCTTTATCGATGGGTATAGTTTGTCGCGAGTGTCACTCGATCGAACAGTGTCCAGCGTGTTCGCGTGATTAATCGAAATATTGATCATGGTTAAACGCGAGTTTGATGGGATCGTTTCATCGCTACATGATCGACGCGTTTGTCAGTCGATTAAAAAGCGGTATGTTCTTGCGATTTATAGTGTCGTTAAATCTGAAAACAAAACAATGCTGCAGTATCTTTCTTTGGTATTTTTTGGTACTCTAAGCATCGTATGCAGAATCTCCGTACGTGAAATATAAAAGAACAATTTTTCAATGAATTGTTGATACGAGAGAAATTGCGAGAACTTTTTATAAATTTAACTCTTCGATGATTTTACAATCGAAAACGATTGTTTCTACTTTGAGAATCAACGAAGACTTCTGTTTCGTTTAAATCGATCATTGGCGTAGGAAGCGTGAATATGATAATTTATAATCTTTTTAATGGAGATAATTAGCTTTTAATCTGAAAAAATTCGTAAAGAGGTCTATGTGACGTATAAATAAATAATTATCAGAATAAAAACCTTTGTCTCTCTTATGTATTATTTATTCTTTATTTTTCTTATTTTCTTTTATTCTATTCTTTATTCTTATATTAAATATATATATATTTAAATATATATTATTATATTATTATTAATTATTATTATATTATTATAATATATATATATATATATATATATATATATATATATATATATTATATTTAATGCAATATAATAATATAATAATAATTAATTAATAATTATATTTAATGCAATATAATAATATAATAATTTAAATATTTATTGCAATTTAGATTTATATAATTGAAATTTCAAACGTCGACTACGATTATTATCGTTGTGTTAAAAATACAGTCCGGATGAATTTTTCAACGTTTCCACGGAGATCCACGTAAAACGATCACCAAAGCCACGTGCAAACTAGATATCCAGTTGCCCACACAAGGAATAACCACAAACCGCTCCTCGAAACCCCCGACAATGGATACTTCATTGCATTGTCCATAAGCATAAATAATCTGCTACGTCGTCCAGATCTAAATTTATCGATTCCGCAGCCCACAACTCCCAGATGTCTCAGCCCACTGAATCATTTTCTGACCGCGCCGGTGGGATCGGAAACTTTACCGAGTTCTCCGTCTCGCAGACTCATTGAAAACCCTCTCTCCTCCCCATCAGCCAACAGATCTCATCTCGCAGCCACCCACGCAGCTCTAGGCCACTCTTCTCACCGATCGTGCGTTCCGATTCGTTCATTCCACTTGCCAGTGATTAGCAGACTGCGGATTTCATGCATTCACGAGAAAAATGGCGGGGTGAAATATAAAACAGTGAAAGAACCAGAGAATTTAACACTAGACTCACGGTGTTCGATATTTTTTAATTTACGATCATTCAGATTGCAAACACGTTTTTTTAGTAAATTGCTAAAAATCTGCACAAATATGTGTTTGTTATTCTTATTGCTGGAAATCTGAATAAATGCTATATTTTTGTAATTTTCATTTCTAAAAATCTGTATGGACATGTTTTTGTTATTTCTGTTGCCATAAGTCTGTATAATTATATTTTTGCTATTTTTATTGCTGAAGATCTGTGTGAATACTATATATTTTTATTTCTATTGCTAAAAATCTGAGTAAATAGTATATATTTTTATTTCTATTGCTAAAAATCTGAGTGAATACTACATAATTTTGTTTTTATTACTAAAAATCTGAGTAAATACTATATATTATTATTTTTGTTGCTAAAAATCTGAGTAAATATTATATATTTTTATTTTTTTACTGAAAATCTGAATAAATACCACATATTTTTATCTTTATTGCTAAAAATCCGTATAAATATATTTTCGTTATTTTCATTGCTAAAAATCTGCATAAACATATTTATGTTATTTTGATCAAGTAAATTAAAACCCTTCTAGTGCTAAACCTAGTGTCATTCCTTTCAACTTGCGAAAATTGTTGGAGGCAAACAGACAATTTCCATTTGTCGCAAGCTTCTTAAAATTTCATTTAAAAAGCTTTCCTATTTTGCATACAGATCCGCAGTCCAGCGATTAGAGATATCGTACCTATGGACCGGTACCGGGTATCCTTGGGCGGGGCAGAGAAGTGGCAAATTGGCTTTCGACTCCGCCGAAAGTCCGTTTATGTTGTCCATCGAAGGAAACTTTGGCCGTACGCTTCCCACGGGTTCTGTTTCACAACGAATGCTCGGTGACTGCGGGGTCCGTGTTTCCGTAAGCACGTGGGCCCCCTGTTCGGACCCACTGCCGTCCTCATTAAAGGGTTGAACAGAGTTACGATATCGGTTTCGGTTCTTGGAACAATTTCGGAGAACCAGAAATATCTGACAGGTAGACTGCGAATCTTTACGCTAAATAAAAATCGCCTGACCCAATCGCAAGAAACAGAAATTCGGTAAAAATATATTTCTTTTATTTTATTATTAAATATACTAGCTCTTTGACTCCTTTACTGAATCGAAAACAGTGTAATAATATGTTTATTATGTAACGTTCTTATTGTTTTGTATTCGATCTAATTAATTTTATGTAATGTCCTAATTGTTTTGTATTCGATCCAATTATTTTATGTAACTTTCTAATTCTTTTGTATTCGATCCAATTAATTTTATGTAACTTTCTAATTCTTTTGTATTCGATCTGATTAATTTTACGTAACGTCCTAATTGTTTCGTATTCGTTCTAATTAATTGTATGTAACTTTCTAACTGTTTTGTATTCGATCTAAATAATTTTAAGTAACGTACTAACTTTTTTCTATTCAGTCTATCAATTTTTATGATAAATGCATACGTATAACATTTATATAATTTTCTTCGTCCTCAATCACTAGATTATGGATCATTGTGCAAAATAAAAATCGTTTAACCTAATTGTAAGGGACAGAAATTAATTAAAAATGTTTTTCCACTTTTAACCACTCTAATAAGTCGAAAACGGTGCAACAATATGTTCAAGATCATCTAAGATCTTTGCAGTTTCGTATTTGATTTATTAATTTGAATCATAAATGCATAAAGCCCACAGTCTATTTACAACAGTAATTACAAAAATTAATGATGATTCGCGATGATATGTTTTAATTAATGATCACTAGACTGCGAATCATTGTGCAATATAAAAATTGTCTAAACTAATTATAAGAAACAGGGATTAAATAAAAATGAATTTCCACTTTGAACTGCTCTGATAAGCCGAAAGTACTATAACAATACGTTTAATTTGATCTGACGTCTTCACAGCTTGGTCTTCAACCTAAACTTCTCATAAATGCAAAAAAATCTAAAATTTCCAAATAACATACAATTTGTAAAAACCAAAAACTAACTGAAAACTATTCCAATAGTAAAAATAGAGACCAGTGTATCATTTCCAAATTGTGTCAATTATTGTGCATAAAAGTGCACAAAAATGCATAAAAATCCGCAATCTACCAACAGCGTTCGCCCAAAACCGATATCCAACGGTTCGGATCGTTTAGCTACCGTAACCCTTTCACTCTCCCCGCTCGTCCATAGAAAACGGCAGCCTAGTCGCGAACGGAATTGCGGAATCGCGAACGGTTCCGACGTGGAATTCCGGCCGACTCTCGCAATTAGATCTAGCCGAGATCTCGAGAGAACTCGCGAGACGACGCGTCATTAAAACTCGGCAGGTGCGTGGAGCTGTCGCACACCTGCTCGAAGAGCGTCTGCGGACGCATCCGAACATCCTCGGCCGTCTCGACGACGACGACGACGTCGACGACGTTCAACTTACCACGCGAGAGCGAAGGACAGAGCCCGGAGATCGCGTCGCGTCGGCGCAATCTTATCTTCGTACGTTCGATTTCCGTGTTCACACGGCTCTCGTCTACCGAGACGCTCATTGTCCGATATATACCGATCATGCCAAGAGTGAACAATTATGGGCGGGCGGTGGCGCGTGCCCGCAGGGGTACCCTGTCCCAGCATTCAGGTTCGCCAAACGAGCTCGATCCGAATTTTTGCTGTCGCAACGACGACGAATCGTTTCACTGATTTTTCCAATTTTCTATTTCCTTTCTCTTTCTCTTCTCTTTTCGAAAACCGTAGCAGACTTCGACCACTGGCGAGTGAAGATCGAGCTCGTTGGACAATGTGATTACACACGTACGTCGACGTGGTTACTTGGCCGTGGGCAATTGATTTTCCGAGCTACTCAGTCAGGACTTAACTTGATCGTCAAGGTAATTAAACTCGAATCGGTTCACTCTGGCTCGCAGGGAATCAATTGCCCCGGCAGCTTCGGGCCCGGACAGAGACGGCGCGGATCCGAAGATTGCTGAATTCAAAGAATGTTTCTTTTAATGAGAAGTCGATGTACCGGGCGTTCCGCTTAAAACGGGCGACCTAAGTATCCCCTTTAATAGCGATGTTTTAAAAAGTATTATACAAAGAATTGAACCATTATCAAGAGACGAAAGCGACGCAGAATTTTCGAGGTCGTCGTCGTTGATCCGCATACGAGTGCATTTTGCTATGTTCCATTGTGCAGCTGCCATTTCACTCATAAGGTCAGCTGCAACAAAGGAGACCTGCACTTGTATGCAAATCCCCATCGACGACCTCGACAACTCCGAGGAAAATGATCTCGAGAGATCAACTTTTCGCAAGGTATTCGTCTGTTGACGCCAATCGAGTACAATATTTTTCGTAACGTCGCTATTTGAGGAGACATTTGGGTGGCCTGTTTCGCGCGGAACACCCCGTAGATCCTCGTCGACGAAATGAACGGCTACAATGTTCCGTCCAGGTCCGAAGCTGTGAAACACGATTCTGATTCCGGATCTGGGCACGTGTGAGCATCTGACAGCGATCGCGGATTAATCCCGGGTTAATCACGAAGAAGAAGAAGAAGAAGAAGAAAAAAAAGAAGAATAACACTTAGCAATGAATCGATCGAATCAGAATCGTGGTTGTTAAATGAATGTGTGAGAACGGTTTGCTGGTGTAGCCGACTTACCGGTAATGACGAGTCGTCCCTTGGTGGCTGACAATCTGGTTTCTCCGGTGAGCCTATGCTTGGTGCGGCACTGGTAGGTCTTGTATCCGTCTTCGGGTCCAACGTCGCGGATGTGAAGCTCTCCGGATGGCAGTACCAGGTATTTTCCGTCTGCGATCGCGGCCGCGGATAGAAAAGGACAGATTAATTGACGGGGCGTTTGCTCTGATTCGGCGCGTGTTAACTTTCTACCTCAGGATAATTGATTGATCGCGGAGAGAACGGTGTGCGCCGCGCCGATATCGGGCAACGGTTTTAATCGAGAAGAACGATATTTTACGCTTCTCGGGAATAGTTCGACCGCGCGATGAACCGGCGCCGCGATCAGAAATATTCAATTATCCCGACGACCGCATGGTGCTCGTCCACTCTGCACAAACACCGGCGCACGGGCATGCACACCGCGCGCCGAGACGAGCACAATGCTGTCTTGATTAATACATTGGCCCGCGTGCACCTCTATTACCTTCCACTACCTTCGGCCAAGTTCGTTGAACGTTGAATAGCGACCGACTCTTTCTCTCCACACGGGCGTCTCGTGTGCGGTGCGCCTTCAACGTTCGACGAATCGCTTGGCCGTCACATCCCGGCTCGTTCGTCAAACAACGACACTGTTCTCGCGATCGTCCGTGAAATGTAAGAAGCCGATCGCTTCCGATGCGCTGTGTAATCCTTCTAACCCCCTGCGAGATGGTAATTGGGTAGCGATGGGATCGAGTTGCGCCTGATCGCGATTTTCTGCACTGTTCAACGGGGCTGCGCGGTTTACGGACTTTCGATTTGCCGTGGAACTGTTATAAAGGATTATTTATTATTATTTATTATTATTTATTATTATTTATTATTATTTATTATTATTTATTATTATTTATTATTATTTATTATTATTTATTATTATTTATTATTATTTATTATTATTTATTATTATTTATTATTATTTATTATTATTTATTATTATTTATTATTATTTATTATTATTTATTATTATTTATTATTATTTATTATTATTTATTATTACTCATTATTATTATTCATTATTATTTATTATTACTCATTATTATTATTTATTATTATGTTATAAAGGAATGCTACAAAGAATTGTATGTAATGGTTTTTGAACAATAATACGCACCATGTTATCTAAATGATTGTCGGATCGATGGAAATAGATTTCGATATTTTTGTAAATTGGGAACTTTTACTCAGGTTCTTTGATTTTATTAGTTATCGTTTTTTTTAACGCTATTAACATTTGCTTACGCGAAGCTATGACGATTCCATAAATAGGGTAAAAGGAATGTTACTATCTAAAAAATATTGCAACTGTTGCATTATTGCAGTTGCGAGAGAATTGAATCAAATATGTTCCCTAATTCGAAGCATTCATCTTCTTTTATCTTGATTGAATAAAGATGTAGCTCGTTACATCTGTATGAATAATAGTATATCCTTTTGGTAATAATATTTATGCAGTTGCTTTTCATATAGAATTGATCTGTTTTCAGAAAAATCTGTAACAAGTGTCCGTCAATTTTTAAAAGGTCAAATGTTGAACAGTGTTATCAATGCGACTCGATCCAATCGCTAACGTCGACGACACGTTGAAAATGTAAAATAGACTACTAATCAAAAAGATTTCCAAGTTAATTGCAATATTGAAATGTTAAACATTGATACCAGATAAATTATTTCGTTTAAATCGCGATACCATGAAGGGGTTAGAAAGTCAAAATAATATTTGATGCATTATGAGAGCATACTAAGTCTCGTTTTTTAAGGAATCGCCCTACTTTGATGACTTTAAACATTTTATTTGTTTTCATCTGAAATCTCTGGAACGCTGCTCCTCGCGTATACTGTAAAAAACACCTGAAACATTAAATATGATTTTCAGATTGAGTTCTATGATATTTTCAAATTTGATCATCCAATTTTCTTCAAACCTTGCAGGTATCTTTAATAGATAAAATTCAATTTTTGCAAGTGACTGAACCAGTATCTTTGTCTGCAAAAATTTAAATTTTATCTTTCAAGTATTGCCTTGTTCTTGTATTTCATTATCTTTGATTTGTTTTGGTTCTATCAATTATTTTAATTAGTTACTTTAGTTCTATTTTATTCTTATTTCTAATAAGAATGAAATTATCATTATTATTTATTAATTTATCAATTAATAAATTCCTATCTATGGACGGGAACGAAGCGAACATGATTTTTTATCAATATCGCTTTTGTTGAATCATCACGACTTTCAACATGACCACATTGTTTTCATATTATTGAATTTCCTTAAAATACATATCATTTAATAAAATCATTTATTGAATAAAATCATATTATTTTCTGGCCATCAAAGTAGGAAGATCCACTAACTTTAAAATTCTCAGCTAAATTTCATCGGACCTATATATCCACAAAATTTGTACATTTCACAGCAAATCATCTCAATATCAAAATTGCCAAAAAATTATTTATCGTCCTATATAAAAAGACAGAAACTACAGCAAAAATATATATATATATATATATATATATATATATATATATATATATATATATATATATATATATAAGTTTTTGACAACTTTCGATGCAAGAGACGTATCTGTTCAACGTATTTTGACTTACAATTTCACAGGACACCCATCCCTTAAGGGGGTATTTTAGTAAACCTTTTTTACACTTTTTCAACAAACTTTTGTATTCACTCGTATTTAGGTCAAACACACGAGCAATTCTACTGCCAACAAACCATCGATGCTGCAGCTGCAAGTTTTCAGTCAATCGATCGAATAAATCTCGAAATAACTCTGCAAAAAAAAAACATGATCGAAATTTCCAATCCCCTGCAAAAGCGTATAGCATTGAAATCAGCTCCTTCAATTCGTCGAATTTCGGGGGACACAGCCTCGAAAGTCCCTTACCCCCCAATTGAAATTGCAACGAAAGTCGATCGCAGTAAAAAAAGTCGTTTGACTAAAATACCCCGTGACGAGGTCCGGGCCCATTGTTGAATTTCGCTTATTATGCGAGGACATTCCATTCATCCCGGCTTCCGGTTATCAAACAACGGGCGAACGAGCCGGACGCATGCAAGCAACATCGGCGTAAAGACAGAGGCATCCGAGTACTCGATTTATTCGAATACTCGATCCTCGTGTCGAGTATCGATCGATTTTTCGTGCCGAGTGGGGTGCTCGAATTTTTCGGGTTGCTCGAAATCGACGAACTGTTAACAAAAAAGATGCGAGTCACTTGAGCGATTCAAACGACTCGAGTATTCAAGATATTTTTAACAAATGTTGTTAACTAAATTGAGGTGGCAATGTATACATTTACTGACAAATGTTAAGAATACATATTATTTACGTATTGTTAATATTTGAGTAAAATTTGATATTTTAATAAATATACGTCCTATTAAATTAATGGTACGTATTATAGTGAAACATATAATACATTATTTGTATTTTTTTTTATTTAATACATAAGACAAATAAAATATAAGAAATATTGAAATAATGAAAAATTAAAAATTAAAAAATCACGAAAATATTAAATAAAGATTTTCGTTCACATCAGAATATGTTTTATTTAAAATAAAAAATTCAAAACAATGTTATTTGCCAAATGATCGTAATCAGTGAACTATCATAAGATTTGATCGAAGAACACAGCGGTTTTTTTTGGAAATCTCCCAGTTTATTTTCCGTTCACATTTTCCTCAAATAAACGTCGTTTCTACCGTCGCCGATAACGAATATGTTTTATTTAAAGCCGTAGAAATTATCGCCACCATCAAAATATAAGATTCGAATCGAGAAACGCAGACATTCGTCGACATCGAGCACCTCGAAAAAATTCGGACGCTCGGCTCGGCCGGAAAAAATCGAGCCGCGCACACGCCTCTACGAAAAGCATCCACAACCGTTGTCACATTATGTATACATATACATATAGCGAGAGCACACAGGGAAGGAAAGGTTCGAGAGAGTTTGCGGTGCTGACGAAGTTGAAACGGAAGGGAAGGAAGTCTGGGACAGCGCGAGCAGCGGCAGTCAACGTCGTACGAACAGTTCAAGAATAGTTCGGGCGTTTCGTTTTCCGAAACGAGGGGCATCCGGGCTTTTTTCGAACGATCTCGTCGCGCGCCACCGTTTCTCCTGTTTCCGTTGGCCGGTCGATCTCTGAGAAGCGCGATCGAAATTCGAGCGGAAGCCGATGGAACGAACGAACGAACGAACGAACGAACACGCTCTGAGAAAACACGTCCGCCACGAAAATAGATTCGACCGTCTCTCGATGATCGATATCCTGCTTCATATTTCACTCAGCGCGGCTTCTACCCCAGCGCTTTGCTTTCGTTCTACAGGGTGTTAAAAGGTAGATCCGATACCGGGCAAATAGAGTATTCGTTCAACGTTGCGAGGCAACTTTGTTTCTGTCGGAGTTCAGGCGCTCGTACGATTCTGCGAATGTCGCGGTGATCGAAGCAAATCACGACCATCGAAACGACGATATTTCCACGATCAAACTATGTAATCGTGGTCGTCGGTCTTACTTCTTTTTTTACCGGTGTCTGTGGTATTTATTCGTTCGTGTTGATTAATGTCATTCCATATTAATGAACATTAACTTACGTTGACGAATATTAATTCATGTTTACGAATATTAATTTATGTTAACGGGTATTAATTTATATTAACGAATATTAATTCATATCGACGAATATTAATTAATATTAACGAATATTAATTCATATCTACGAATATTAATTTGTATTAACGAATATTAATTCATATCGACGAATATTAATTAATATTAACGAATATTAATTCATATCTACGAATATTAATTTGTATTAACGAATATTAATTCATATCGACGAATATTAATTAATATTAACAAATATTAATTAATATTAACGAATATTAATTCATATCTACGAATATTAATTTGTATTAACGAATATTACTTAATATTTACGAATATTAATTTATATTAACGAATATTTCTTCATATTTACGAATATTAATTTAAAGTAATGAATATTAATTCATATTAATTTACACGAATTCGTAGAAATCCATATAAATTCATAATAATTCACAAACATCCGGTAAAGCTCATGGAAATTCATCAAAATTCATTAATCTTCGTAAATGTCAAGGTTATTTAATTAACAAATATTAATAATATATAATTAATAATATATTTAATTTAAATATATAATTAATTAATATAAATCCATATCGAGTCGTGTTAATTATTATTATTAGTTGACATTAATTTGTATCGATAAGAATATGGTATATTCTGTAGAAGAAGTAAAAGATAAAGCGAGAAATCCGGTTATTTGTAACTCAAACAAAATTTGATTACGACTATTTGCCCTGGAAGTATTTAATCAACCTATTTTAACACCCTGCTCGATTCCAAATCGTTGATACGATTTAATGATGCGATTTTGATATATAGGGTGCGAAGAATCGTGTGTCACAGCTATAAGAATAAAATTTTATTGCATAATACAGAACAAACACCTGTTGGAAACTGAAGATAGAAAGTCCTTTCATTCCTTAATCAATTTTAATAAACCCTTTAAAAACGTTTTTGTTTAATTAATTTTTTCTTTAATCCCATTGCCTTAAATCGTACTCTAATCAACTTTTTGCTGTAAACGCATTGAACCTGCAGTCTAGTGAACGTAATTAGACTGCAAAATCCTTGCGCAGTTAGCAACAATTCTTTCAAATTGTTGAAATCTTAAAATTGTGAAGGATTTTAAATTGTGCAAATTTTAGAATTGTTAAAATTTGAGAATCGTAAAAATTACCACTACTCTGTGGAAACCAAGCACAATCTTTTTGCATTCCTCGATACTTTCGATAAGCTCACTTCTGCAATAAATGCATGTAATCCGCGGTCTAATTATCACATTCCGGACGGACGATGATTTCGATGATAATTGGAGATCAAACAGATCTCAGCCAGGGTCGCAACTCGAGGCTTTAGGAAGCAGTTGACATTGCACTGGAGTTCTGTTTCGTAGTTCCGTTTCATATGCACATTCCGCAACGTGCATTGACATAACTCGTTAATCGAGGAATTCAGTTTCCGCGTTTGTAAAAACAGATTCAGCGCGCTGTGTAAAGGGAGAATTTATTCCAGCAGTATTTCCACTATCTATGTTCATAGAATAATGCTCCTTTGTTCAAAATATCGTTTTTTTGAAAGACAACTATTTATTATCTTCAACTTTCTTAGAATTATTAAGAAAAAGACATATATTTTTATAAACCCCGTCTCTTACTTTGCATAAGTATTCTTTGGCATTTATGCAGTTACGCCATGTACAAAGTGGACCATAAAAAACCATCTACATGCTAATTGAAAATGAATTTTTCATTTCGTATCGCTGTAATAAATATTCCGATCAGCGAATGGACATTTTCCCTCGATAAAATGTTCAAAAAACTAAGCTGAAAATATAGAAAATTGGCTAAAGATCCCTAGTATAGCAATTAAAAATTATTGTAAAATAAATTGAATTTTTCCCGGGGCAAGAATGCAGACGAAGAAGCATCGACGCTAATTAACAAATTATCCTCCCAAAAAATTGTCGCAACCATTCTCCGAAGAACAGAATTTTTGGTAGATCCGTTTGTATTCGACCGCCCTGTACAGCTTCGCAATTCAGATGAACTCTCCGCGCATCTCCCAAACGATTGCATGCTTATCGGACTTAATTGGTTTTCTTAGAAGTAACGGTAGATCGAGCGGGTCCGTCCGGAACGTGTTGCCCGAGCATCATCAGTCCTGATATCGATAGTCAAACAATTATTTCGCACCCTGTATACCAACGATCGTACCTGTTGCGTGCTTCCTTTCGTGTTTACTATAGACTCCTGCCCGGGATTGCAGAGGATATCGCTCGTTACGATTTAACGATCGGTTTAACGTTCGAATCCTTGAAACAGGCTTTCGAAGTCCCAGGCCGACAACGCACTCGCTACGGCAGCGCGAGGTTATGAATGAAAACGATCTCGTTTTTCCGCTCAGGTCCCGAGGCGGATCGGAGCGTGTGCTCACGCGTAAACCAAGCCGCGTTTGACGACGTCACGGTGGAGTACTTGGGCACGAATGCTGGTGAAAAGTCGATCGAAAGGATCTCCAAAATGGTAAATTGTTGCTCAGAAATTGAATAGTTCGATGAAGAATGACGCTGGCTAAATTTAATTAATAAGAGTTTCAATGATCGATTAATTAATAAGAAGATTTTCATTAATCCTAGTCGCACTCCAAATCAATTGTTTCGCGGATCTTGTTCACTTTTTGTAGAAAAAATTGTCCCTTCCACGGATAAAAATTTCACGTCTTCTGTTGCATTTTAAGAATATGTATTTACATAGTTGTTCATAAATTAATACATTTTGCGAACAATTAATCTTCACTGGTCTTCTACGATTATTTATAAAATGCCATCGAATTTTGCAGTTCGATGTGAATTTAATTAGAAATAAGTGAATCTCGTTTGCAGCAAGTCGAAATAGTTACAATAATTACAAAAGAAAGTGTTCATTAATTCTTTCGTAGATCATAGCCACCTGACCGCATTCGAAATTAATTGTTTTGCAAATAAAATTGTCTCTTGCTAATAGTAATATTAATGATATTAATAATTCTTAAAATATTAATAATAATATTAATCATTCTCACGAATAAATTCTTAATATTAATAATAATACTAATAAATCTCACGAATAATTCTTAATATTTAATAATAACACTAATAATTCTCACGAATAATTCTTAATATTTAATAATAATACTAATAATTCTCACGAATAATTCTTAATATTAATAATAATATTAATAATTCTTCCGAATAATAATCCGAATTTAATTACAAGTAAATTTCATTTGCAACGAGATGAACATTACCAGCAAAATGGTTGATTTTATTTCCGTATCAATTTCGAGTGCAACCGAAAGAACAATATTCACTGAATACAATCCACAAAAGGATTAATTTCCGGTGCAACAAGGTGAACAATATTCGCCGAATACGATCCGCAAAAGCATTAATTATGAGTGCGACAATGTGAATAATATTCATGGAATATGAATCGCGCAAAAGGGGCAATTTGAAGTTCGAAAGGGTCGCGCGATTCGATAAGGATCTCAAATTCAATGTGAAATTATAATTTCAATTACATTCTGGAGCGTTTCTGTCCCCGAAGAAACCGAATGAAATCATTCGCGACGGCTTTTCAGAGGAAAAAATACTCCGCCGTCCGCCGTTTCGGCACGCGTCGAACAAAAAGGAAAAGCGTTTTCGCGGGCGCGGCGTGACGTCGGAAGCGTGAAGGGGACGAAAAAGTTCTCAGAAGAATGAATGGAAAACTCGTTCTCCGCTTGCCCCACCGCTTGTCCCGCAGCTGGAACAAGCACGTGGGCGCCACCGACTTTCCGACTCTGTCTCTCTCTCTCTCTCTCTCTCTCTCTTTCTGTGTACCGTAATCGGAGTTAGGGTATATTTCAGTGGTCTCGTCTTCGATCCAAGAGTCGACCTCGACGAATTCGGCGACGAAGCTCGGTATGTGACACTTGATAATTGCGGCGTTCCCCCGAAGGACGTGTTCGTCCATCACGTTCACTGCATACCGCTGCCCGACAACTGCAACCAGACACCGGTTTCCGGTTTTACCATAAGCCGCACAATCTACATACAGCCTCGTATCCGCGATCGATCGCGCTCTCGGGAGAACGTTCGAAAATTCGTGCGTGTTTTCATTCTAACGGCACCTAGTCGCAGACCGTTCGAAAATCGCTATGGCCGCGGGTCAATGATTCCAGCCGAGATCGCTTGTCGCCGATCCAGTTTTCCTCGAGATAATGCGCGACGTCCAGCGTCGAGATATAGAGGATTCATGGCGCAGCCTCGATGGCTCTTTGGATAGATCTTTTTTGGCGAAAGATTTTTTTTCGCAATTTTTTCAGCTCCGGATTGTGGCAATTTTTTGTGCTCGAGATTTGCCATTTGCGAAGTTTTTTGGCACCAGATATTAGCCAGTTTTCTGAGCACAAGATTTTAGCCATTTTTATAAGCACAAGCAAGATTTTAGCGATTTTTCTGGCACGAGATTTTAGCCATTTTTCTGAACCCCAGATTGTAGCCATTATTCCGAGCACAAGATTTTAGCCATTTTTTTTAATACTAGTTGCATTGATAATTTTTAATCCAAGTACATGTTTAATCGAATTCAATTTTTTGAGATTTTAATAGAAAAGATTGAGATTTGAAAATCCTTTGATTCTCCGGAAAATAATTTTTAGTATGAGAATTTAGGTGTAATTTCCAGTAGAGCAAAATTAATTTTTTGGAAAAAGTTGTTACAGTATGCCTGACAAATTATGGAAACTCAAATAAAAAACAGTTGTCAAAATAAGAATTTATAATTATAGCACGCTGTTATGAAGATATAATATTTAAATGTAATATTTTTCATTGAAGAGAGGTACAGAATATATTCTTATTAATTAAGCCGAATGTAGAAATCATTTTCAAGATGGCATTCGGTACGAGTTACAATATAAGTTTAGTATTGCAAACCCTTCGTAACATTCTCAAGAAAGGTACAGTGAAATAAAATAGCTAAAGATTCTTTAATATATCGCGTAGGATGGCTAGAATACCACTAAAACAAAGGAGAACAATAGAAGCTATTTTGCAGGCAGAAAATTCGAAGTTATTCTCCTGCACATTTGCCATTAAACCATTTTAAACATTAAAATGTCTAATTTTCTACAAGATATGTACATTAAACAACAAAATAAATATATAAAATACTGACAATTCGTTTCTCCGCGTCCTTTCTGAAAGGTTTAAACAGAATGAATTCGCAGTCTTTATCAACAACTAATACCAAATTTTATATAACGATTTCATTAGAGAAGTTTCTCAACTGTCATATAATTTGATCAATATATTATTATAAATTTCAATTGATAAATGAACTGATACTTTCATGTTCCTCGTTCCAACCTTAATCATCTCTAATTCTCGTCGACTTTATTTTGAATATTCGCAACCTCTCGTTTCCTCAAAACCAAAAAATCCATTCTAAAGAATGCTACGAATATTTGCAACACACGATACTCTAAAATTAGCACCGAACACCATCGAAAAATCGAAGTCCATACGCTCCAACTAAAACGTTAAAACAACTCTTCTGCCAACGATCAGACACTTTAAACAAATCCTAATTTAAGACTTCCGTGCGATCTCAAAGGAATCCATATCTCAGCAGCCAAGTGATAATAGTGCTTCGTTAGGCCCATAAAGCTAATCAGGAAACTCTTAAACGCGGCAGTAACATCGCGAAGAAATCTCTCGCATCAACGATCACCCACGCCGTCACCCTCAACAAGCACGAATTCAAGAAGGTACGTTCGCGCGTTTAACAAACGAACGCTGTACAATTGATGATAAAATCGCCGAGAAATTTTTATGTGTAATAGATCGAATGCATATGTTACAATCTTTAGAATAAAATGTCAATTAAAGATATTGTCGAAGGCTGGCTTCGCTAGAATGTGAATGACAGAACAGACTGTTTAAGATGAACCATGCTTATACTGTGAAAACGAATTAAATACAAGGTATTTTAATAGTATATATATAATTCATAACAGAGAAATATTTATATTTAATAGAGAAATTCATAATAGAAAAATATTGTGAAAAATATTAGTGGTAATAAATGATGACAGAACAGACTGTTTAAAATGAATCATGCTTATACTGTGAAAACGAATTAAATATAAGGTATTTTAATAGTATAATTCATAACAGAGAAATATTTATATTTAATAGAGAAATTCATAACAGAAAAATATTGTAGTGATAATAAATGATGTCACCGATAAAATAGTAATTATCAATTATCCACTGAATTTGTGACAGTTCTCCTCATCAAAAAGATTAGTGACATCAATTACTAATAATGATTTGGAGAAATATTAGGATAATAATGAACGATAATATTAATAAAATCGCAACTAATTATCCGTTACATTTATGATCATTTTCCCGTTGGAAAAGGTATTGATTTAACGTTCGATAATATTTAGGGAAACATCGAAATCAACAATTACACTAAAAAAGCTGCAATTATGCCATTTCAATTGTGCAATTAAATTTACATTTCCTCCACGTCTATAACTGAACCCTGTATTTTATTAATAAAAATGACCAGAAAAATAGCAGGAATGTAAACAAATTAAGTGTAAACAGACCTCCTCTCGATGATTAAAAGAAAATAATTAACAGAAGAGATATACATATTTTTCTTTCATTTCCGTCTTTCACGAATGAATTGAAAAATTTTCATTTTGCACAAGCAGTCTACTTGTAACATATGTTCGATTATTACAATTATTCTCGGCGTTATCGTCAACCGAATAGCATTGTTGTTACTAATCCTTGGAAGAATCAAGGAAGTCGGAACGAACGGAACGCGGACAGCAATCTCTCCCGACGTGAACCCAGGGACACCATCATTCTCTCAATAGCCGCATGCTGATCGACGATACAATGGTATCGGTACCGTATGATTGTCCATCGGCCACGTAACTGCCGCCGTTCGAATCGATCCATCCCACCACGTCCACGTGGTCGGCGACGAACGACGGGACCTGACACTTGAAAATCGCGGCGTTCCCGCGGATCGCGAACTGATCGTAAACCTGAACCTCAAAGTATTGGCCGACCACTGCAATCAAGCGAACAGAGAGGCGTCTACAGGGTGTCCCAAAAATGTCTCGCAATCCGAAAGTAGGGGATTCCTGAGGTGATTTGAAGCAACTTTTTCCTTAGCGAAAATGCAATCCGCGGCTTCGTTTACGAGTTATTAACGAGAAACAGTGACCAATCAGAGGCGAGATCATTTGGCGCGAGACGGCCGAGCCAATGAGCGGAACTGGGCTCCGTGCACTCGTTGGCTGGACCGCCGCGCGCCAGCCGAGCTCGCCTCTTATTGGTCAGTGTTTTTCGTTGATAACTCGTAAACGAAACCTCGGAGAAAATTTTCGCAAAGGAAAAAGTTGCTTCAAATGACCCGAAGAACCTCCCATTTCCGGATTGCGAGACATTTTCGGGACACCCTGTATATGAAACTGTGCTGTCTCTCTCTCTTTTTTTTCACCACGATGACCAAAAAACCAGCGAGAAAAAGGGAACAAGCACACATCGTGTAGCCGGCGACGAGTGGTGTGCTAGCCGATGCTTTGATCCGGTCGATTAAAATTTCAATGAACCACGTCGTTGGCTCGCAAACGGCCGAGTTCCACGCACACGCCGAGAGAGCCGGCCGGCCGGTCGCTCTCTTTGCCCCGATGGAAATTAAGCTGGCCAACGGACATCAATTTCCTCGTCGGTTTGATTAGTCTCCGGTTTAATCTAATCCGAAATCACGGCCGGCCCCGATTCGCAGCCGCGCTCGATCTAACGGTCAAACATTTCACCGGGAAATATTAACGGGCGACGTTTTATGGTGTTTGCCCTCTGGTCCCGCTGCTGTGGACCGTCGAATAACATACTTCGTCAAACAGAGATCGCTGGAAATACGGCGGGCACGCGCGACGACGTTCGATCCGATTGATCGGATGCTTGCTTCTTCGCGGTAACATCGCCTAATTGACTGTCGATCGGATTCCGTTTGGCCGCGAACGCGACGCTAAGTTAATCGACGGAGTGGTCCTTAGCTGTTGGGGCGCCTAACGGATACCTAGGGACACCTAGGGATGCCTAGGGATGCCTAAGGACACCCTTCCTGCGAGACCGAATTTATCGAATTTATTTCGTGAAATTTTAGTTGCGATGCTTGGTGAGAAAATGATGTGTGAACAATTTGGAATTAATAAGACAATGAGAACCCGTGCTGCAACTGATGATTTTATTTCATTTTTTAAGGTAATTGTATTTCATTGTTCAGGAATATAGGCAACGTTTTTGGCTGGAAGAGGACGTCTTACGTAAATAATGATGATTTTAAAAATATAGACTATTTACCATCAATTTAACAAGAGGGAATATATCAAATTTATATATGATATATTATATATTTATATATTTATTATATTTATATATCAACACACCGAGAGCATTGTCTTTTAGTCCAAAACATTTGGCAATATCTTGAAAATGACGAAATAAATTTCTACTTGAAAATGAAATGAAATCTTTAACATTTTTAAACGCAAATCCCATTATCCGACTGTTTCCAAATTTCGCACGTGTAATTTTCTCATCAAGTGTCACAACTTAGGGGAGTAGAAGACTAGAAGAAATAGAAAGTCGATAAATAAGAACCACTCTATACGCCACAATTTCTGCGATAGCGAGTTTTTTAGTATGTTTCTATAAAAAAATGTTGTTGACATTAGAAAACTGTTCCGATGAAAAATTTATCTTGATATTAGAAAAATGTTTCTATGCCAAATTTATCTTGACATTAGAAAACTGTTTCTATAACAAATTTTTCTTGATATTAGAAAAACGTTTCTACGACAAATTTGTCTTGATATCAGAGAAATATATCCACGAAAAATGTTTGTTAATATTTGAAAAAAAAACGTTTACCCAGAAAACTAGTGGATGAACGTCTTCCTTCAACAACATGTATATTGCAACAGAAATCGTGCGAACTTTAAATAAATCTAATCTTGTTATTCTAACGAAACAATATACATATGAGTGTATATACTATGATTAGTATATACTAATCGCGTTTCAAGCTCTGTGGATCCAGTCATAAAGACAACGAGGACACTTTAGATGCAGCTGTTAGACGACTCACCCTGTACAGTTCAGAGGCCACGCTCACGATTTCCCAGATCGCTGTTACGAACGATCGCAGAGAGTTTCAACAATACTAGCAAGCGAGTAGCTTGCACAAGTAGCTATCGCAGAAAATATGGCGAACGACTATCGCATCCGCAAATGTGCACTTATCCGTAACCTTTGCGCAGGGGTCAACACATCGGGCGCTAGTCGACCGAACGAAGCTGGATGGCCCTGTTCGCGTAGAACGCTAATGGGATCTATGTGCTCCATTAATCCCGTCTCTCGATCCTACGAGGACCGCGACGAGGATCAAGGCCACTGCCAGCCGCACGCTCTGCCACCGTTCTCGTTTGCATCGGCCAACGGAATGAACGAGCTTCTCGTAGACCGGCAAATTGCGCGATCCACTCTGTCAGGCCTCCAACTCTCTCTCTTTCTCTCTCTCTCTCTCTCTCTCTCTCTCTCTGTTATTCTATCTGTCACTCTTTAACTCTCCCTTTCTCTCACTCTCACTTTGTCTATCTATCTGTCACTCTCTCTCTCTCTCTCTCTCTCGCTCGCTCTCTTCCTCTCTCTATCTATCACTCTCTCTCTCGCTCGCTCTCTCTCTCTCTTCTCCTTCCCAGTGCTTTGTGCATCCTGTGCACCCTGAGACCCGGCAATAATACCAGCCGCGCCGGCGAGAGAGCCAAAGCGCGCGGAGCGGTCTACGCTCGCGCGAGGGATGAGCACGTCGCTGCTGATTCGATTTATTAATTCCATTAAAACAGCCGCGCCGCGCCGGCAGGACTCGTTTAGTGAAATTAAACGTGGGCGGCGACAACGGTTCGTGGTCCGGAAACTGGTGCCGATGATGCTGTTGTCGGAGATTTTGCGAGCGGCCGATCCTTCGGAGATCGGATTCGCGAGGAAGTGGTTCGGAGGTTTTTAATTGGCCTTGCTGGTTTTTTAAGGCTTTAGTTTTTCAGATTGATCGATATTGCTTACTCTTTTTGGAGCTGTTTGAACGTGTTTGTAGGGCTGCGGTTTTTTTAGTGCATAAGAGACTATGCATTTTTTTGGAGTTATTGGAGGAATGATTTTATGGTTTGCCGAGTTTTTGAGATTGCTTCCTCTTTTTGGAGCTGTTTGAACGTGTTTGACTCTTTATGGCTGCGGTTATTATGATTTTGCAACGGTAAAAATATTTCAGGATGCTTTTGAATTGTTTTCGACTTAGGAAAATGATTAAAAAATGAGATGAATATCTATGTAGCTCCTGGATCTTGTGATTAAACCTGAGTAAATTTTATTTAAAATGAAGATAAGAAATAACTATTTGAAATAACTCATTTCGAACCATTATTTTCCATGCTGTTATTTCAAATGATCATTTCAAATGGTTATTTCAAATAATTCTAAAATAAAATAAAATAACGAATTAACGAAATAAAGAATAACTACGTTAGTAATGGTACTTAAAATAATATTTCAAATATTGTTATTTCAAAAGTATTCACAGGCATGGAAATAATTGGGAAATAAAATAACAAATTATTTCAAGTATAATATTTCAAATAATGCCATTTTGGATAAATGCCTCTTCGAATATCGACGATTTTGATAAGTTTTTAAGATGAGTTCAATGCACATTCAAGTTTGAACTGTTCGAAATGACTCACTCTGTATATTATCAGTTGTAATTCAGTTGGACACTTGTAAAGCAAGCCTTACGTCTTTCCCACGACATATTAAACACTGGAACCTCGTTAAATACAGTAACGGTCAATGTCAGAAGCGAACTTTTCCAAGAAACGAGTACTCATTAATTAAGTCGCCCGTTTGCTTCCACGCTGAGATCACAGCAGGGTGTTGAATTTGGTGACTTCAATCGTTTGGAATATTTTCTAGGTACAATAAAAATTGATACATTTTGTTGCCAACTTCGTCTTTTTAAATCGTACTACGTTTTTTCTCTGAATTACATGTACAGAAAGATTTTTCAAAAGGTTTGGAAAAAAGTTGGAAGAACATTTTCTAATTTTTCTATCATCCCAATCAATTGAAATTTTTGGAAACAATCTTTTTAGAAACTGTCTAGAAAGCTAATCACTTTGAAAAAATTGTGATCGATTAACCTAATCACAAAAAAAGTTATTCCGTTTTGAAGGGTGGTTGGAAACTTTTTCACCCGGCTGTATATACGTGTAACAATCTTATATTTGCTGAATTAATCATCTGGTTTAAAACGTTAATAAATAAACAAAATAAACGTAATTAATCATTCTTAATCCTCAACTTTATACACTGTTCCACCTCGATCGCGGATTTAATGGATTTCAGATAGAAACGAATACAATCAAATACGAAACCAAAAAAGAGAACACAAGAATTTCCGGATACTGTTACAATATTTTCAACTTATCACGATTGTCAAAAGTGAAAAGAAAGATTTCATTTAATTCGATAATTTTTATTTCGCATAAAGATCCGCGGTCTAGTTCCACCCCTCCAAAAAAGGCGAACAATCTCTCGCACGAAATTTCATCGGCGTGTACACCTCAAACACGTTCCCCAGCGAACCGAACAAACGTTGTTCCACCAGCTGAACGACTCACTTCCTCGTCTAAGGTGTCCTCTCTCCATTGTGCCGCAATTTTCGACACACCCCTAACGGACACACCGACAACAGCTAAAGAGAAGGTACTGGCAGAGTCGTGCTCATCGCAGACCCGCTAAATATTCTCTCATGCCCTCGACCCCCGTCCCCCCCTTCCCCCCGCACTCTTTCTAATCGAGACGCGAGAAGTACCCTTTTCTTCTTGGCTGTTCGCGGAGTAGGTGAACCCGTCCTCGACAGCCAGCCACTCGATCACGTCTACGAAATCCGCCACAAAGCTCGGCACGAGGCACTTCAAGGTAGCCGTGTTGCCGCGCAAGACGAACTCGTCGATGACCCTCGTCTCGTAGAACTGCTGGACCACTGCAACGCGCGTTTTCCCAGAAAATTATACCAACCCGGGTAAACGAAATAAAAACATCGGCGACACCCTCGTGTCACGCGACGCGGTGCTCGCTCTACTCCCACGCGCGTAAGACTACGTTCGCGTTCGAGCTGCCATGAAAGTTGCGAGAACGGAGGGCAGATGGAGATTGCGAAATAATTCTTTCGGTTGTCTGCAAACGTTATCAGTTTATCAGAAATTGTCAATTTATGAAAACTGTCAATTTATCAAAAATTGTCAATTTATCAAAAATTGTCAATTTATCAAAAATTATCAATTTATCAAAAATTGCTAATTTATCAAGAATTACTAATTTATCAAGAATTGCTAATTTATCAAGAATTGCTAATTTATCAAGAATTGCTAATTTATCAAGAATTGCTAATTTATCGAGAATTGCTAATTTATCAGAAATTGTCAATTCATAAAAAATTGTCAATTAATCAAAAATTATCAATTTATCAAGAATTGCTAATTTATCAGAAATTGTCAATTCATGAAAAATTGTCAATTACTCAAAAATTATCAATTTACCAAGAATTACTAATTTATCAGAAATTGTCAATTCATAAAAAATTGTCAATTCATAAAAAATTGTCAATTCATAAAAATTTGTCAATTCATAAAAATTTGTCAGTTCACCAAAAATTGTCAATTTACCAAAAATGAGCAATTTATCAAAAATCGACAATTTATCGAAACGAGACAGCTGAAATCAATTATTTCATAATCATTAGCTATGATTTCTAACAAAAGTGTCTTCGTTAAACACAAAACAATAAAAATCCGAATAAATTGAGAACAGTATTGCGCCATTTTCAATTCATTAAAGTCACTAAAAAAAAATGTAAAACAACTGCCTCCGCAGCACTTGTATTATACTAAACGCGGACGATCATGTGCACCGCAGCTCGAGCCATAAACGTATCCCGGTCACCTAAAACGATCGTTCGTGTTCGTTCGAAGGAGAGGAGATGAGAACCAAATGAAGGGAGAAAAAGTAAAAGAGACTACAATAGTGGTGCAACGACGATCTGTTGCAGAACGCAGAAGTTGCGACGCGACGCGACGCGTCCTCCTACCGTATTCCTCGCCGCCAATGTATATCGTTCCATCGTCGGCTACCCATTGATCCACCTGAACGAACTCGGACACGAAACTCGGTATTTTGCATTTCATGATCGCGCTGTTCGCCCGGATCACATACTCGTTCTCGGCCTCGGTGACGTAGAACTGCGAAACGACTGCCCGCGCGGGCATGCCAGGATACACGTGTTAGATGCCTCGCGATCAGGTTAAGCAAAGATCACGCGAGAATTGCGGCACACGCAATAGCGCAAGGCTTGGGGGATTGTCACGGTGACGAAATTATGGGGCAGTGAGAAAATTGCCGGGACGCGAGAGCTTTCGACTGTATTCGCATTTGGCTCGGTGAATAATTATAGAGACAAAGTGATTTTTATGTTGTTACCGATGTCTGAACGAAAATTTAATAAAATGTCGTATTTGTGTATATTTCTATTTTCTACTATTTCTGATTTGATTTGATCAGATTTTGTATTTGTGTATTTCTATTTTCTACTATTTCTAATTTGACTTAATAAAATGTCATTTTTGTATTTCTATTTTTTATTATTCTTGATTTTATTATTTCTTATATAATTGAACAAAATTTGTGTATTTCTATTTTCTATCATTTCTAATTTGATTTAATAAAATGTCGTATTTGTGTATATTTCTATTTTCTATTATTTCTGATTTGACTTGATCAGATTTTGTATTTGTATGTTTCTATTTTCTACTATTTCTGATTTGACTTAACAAAATGTCATTTTTGTATTTCTATTTTTTATTATTCTAGATTTTCTATTATTTCTTATGTAACTGAACAAAATTTGTGTATTTCTATTTTCTATCATTTCTAATTTGATTTAATAAAATGTCGTATTTGTGTATATTTCTATTTTCTATTATTTCTGATTTGACTTGATCAGATTTTGTATTTGTATGTTTCTATTTTCTACTATTTCTGATTTGACTTAACAAAATGTCATTTTTGTATTTCTATTTTTTGTTATTCTAGATTTTCTATTATTTCTTATGTAACTGAACAAAATTTGTGTATTTCTATTTTCTATCATTTCTAATTTGACTTAATAAAATGTCATAGTTGTATATTTCTATTTTTTATTATTTCCAATTGTATAGAAATATACAAATACGATGTTTTGTTAAGTTACTTTTTTGAATATACAGGGAGTCCCAGCTAAAACAAGCCGCTCATTGTGCTGCGAATAATTACATCATAAAAGTAACTTATTTGCAATTATTTGTACTAAATTCATATTAAATTAAAAAATCTGGATGACGTTTTATAAATAAATTCTGAAGATTCACGAAGGTCGAACTTAAAAATTGAATGACATTTTATAAATTGTTGTCAAAGGTCAACGAAAATGACATTTTAAAATTGAATAACATTTTATAAAATATTGTCAAAGATTCATAAAAATTAAATACAAAAATTGAATGACATTTTACAAATTACTGTCAAAGATCGATAAAAATTAACTACAAAAATTGAATGACATTTTATAAATTACTGTCAAAGATTGACAGAAATTAACTACAAAAATTGTGAATGACATTTTTTAAATCACTATCAAAGATTGATAAAAATTAAATACAAAAATTGAATGACACATTATAAATCACTGTCAAAGATTGACAGAAATTAACTACAAAAATTGAATGACATTTTATAAATACATTTTGAAGATTTATAAGGGTAATAGGAGGCGACTTTCGAAACACCCTCCGATTTGTCTACCCTATAAACATCGCGTTAAGCTCTCCCGCTAATTATCCGACTGGCTCATAATTTCGTCGACCAGCGTAGTTCGATAGATTCACAGAACCCGGCGACACGCCTCAGGGTGGAAGCCGCCATATTCCCTGGCAATTCTTGTCTCCACGAAGCGGGACGTTTCAAAGCGATCGTCGGACGTTCCCGACGCTTTCTCACGTCTGTCCGTTTCGCGTTCCCTCTCGACGAGCCGGCAGCGCAGGAGGATTAATCGTAATGCGGAGCAAAGTACCCGCAGTCTCGTCGCTGCGGAGGACAAGCGAATTTACCATGAGGCGTGTCTAACCCCGATTAACTTGAGCCCACAGTACCCTGCCCGATAGCAGGATCCTCGGGTAGATAGACTTCGCCGTCCTCTCGGATCCACGCCTCCACGGTAACGAACTCCGCGATGTAACTCGGGATGCTGCACTTCAAGATCGCGCTGTTCCCCCTGATCACGTATTCCGTCAGAATCTCCGGTTGATACTGCTGCGTCACGACTGTGACACAGAATTGGCTACTTGGACGAGCTGGATTCGGCCGGCGAATACACCGAGACGAATCGACTAATGTAATGTACATGGTGTTCGGTGATCGAAGGTGGTGAGTAGAGAGAGTCGATTATGTGGTTCTGTGTTTCAGTATAGAACTCTTTAGAGTGATCGATAGTCTCGAATTAATTTAGAACTGTTCGAAATAGTAGAGAACATTGTTGTTCTACTTTGTAGGATTTTTAGTTCGAGTTATGATACTTATATATCAAATGTTAAATTATAATTACATAATTTATAATTATAATTATATAATTGTATAATTGTAATCATATAATTATATAAATGTCATTGTATAATTGTGATCATATAATTATATAAATACAATTATATAATTGTAGCCATATAATTATATAAATATAATTGTATAATTGTAACCATATAATTATATAAATATAATTGTATAATTGTAACCATATAATTATATAAATATAATTGTATAATTGTAACCATATAATTACATAAATATAATTGTATAATTGTAATCATATAATTATATAAATGCAATTGTATAATTGTAATCATATAATTATATAAATACAATTATATAATTGTAACCATATAATTATATAAATATAATTGTATAATTGTAATCATATAATTATATAAATATAATTGTATAATTGTAACCATATAATTATATAAATATAATTGTATAATTGTAACCATATAATTATATAAATGTAACCATATAATTATGTAATTGAAATTGTAGAATTTATAAGTTGGTAATATGTAGATTCACCACCTTCTTGTTTGCAGCATTGGTCACTAAACACCCTATATATGCTGAACAGTGAACACCCTATATTCAGATAGAATCCTGGGGACACCAAGGTGGTTGCTAGTTCAGCCAAGCATACGCTTGAAGGAGATTTCTTGCGGATGCAAATTAAGAAGATCCATTACTCTCCCTGATCTCCTAGTTCCATATTCTGCTCTACAATCTCGCAGTACTCTTCCTAAGAGGGTGTTTCCATTCCCTTCACTCGTTTCATGACTATCTTTGGAGAGATTCTCCTGATGAATATTTTTTATTATATTATCATTACAAGTAGATCATTATTATATTAATTTTTCGTTTTATTTTCCAACAGAATTTATTCCTAACTGAATAATTACTATACTAATTTTGTGCATTTCTGACAAAAATAAATATGGAAACAGAGAAAAATGTCGAAGAAACTCGACTATTTTGCAATTAATGCAGTTTTGTTTCGCATAAAAATCTACGGTGTGTAACAATGAATGAACGTAACTCCAATGCATACAGACTGATCTGCAATGTTTTATGACAATCTATTAGTTGATTTATTCACCAAAGAGTCTCGAAATATTTTCACAAAATAAGATGAAGATTAAATGTATCTTCTTGTCGGTTTAAAAGCAATACAAAATTAGGAATATGCTCGCAAGAAAATTACATGGACAATTGAAACTATTCTTTGGAACTTTGTTGTACGAATCATAAAGGGTACGAAAATATTTTGCAGAACAAGAAGGTATCACCGTATTGTTTAAAATCTTGCAGTTTCAAGCCCTATTAAAAAGTTTTTAATCCAGTCTTTCATTTTCTCGAACAAATATTCATTGAGGCTTGATTAGCCCTCTGATGGGGGTGCCTGATTTCATTGTGACCCAGTTCTTGAAAGACTTCATCTAACTTCTTAGCCTCTGTTAATTACCCTGCGTCGTAATTTAGTTTTGTCAAATTTAACGACAATATAGCGTTTTTTTAGAAAAAGTACGTTTATAAATAGATCGAATAAAAAACCTAAGTAATGAATTGAATCTACGTAAACCTAACTGCTTTTGTTTCATCAAATACATTTTCGTACTCTTCAACGTTTGTACAATAAAATTTCGATAAATAGTTTCGATTCGATCAATGCGCTGCGATGAAATGTTTAACATAATTTGCTTGAAACAGAGAAATTAATTGAAGCAGAAATTGAAGTTTAGAAAGCTGATTGAAATAGAAATTCAAGTAAAAATGCTAACTGAAGCACAGAAATTCAAGTAAAAAAGCTGATCGAAGCAGCAGTTCGAGTAGAAATATTAATTGAAGTTTTAAGTCAACAAACTGATTTCACTTTAAATTCAAGTACAAAAATTACTGCGAATAAAAATACCCTACGTGAAGAATTATTTCTATGATCATCCCTATTTTTTTTTTTTTAAATACTTTTACACATTAAAATACATTTAAATATCTTTTAATTAAAGAAAATATATAGAAAATATTCGAAATCATTTCACAATAAAATATCGTCTCTCGTAAACAATATTTGCTGCAACATTTTTTACCAGAAACTGTAAGTATTATTTCTAAACCGTCAAAAAGTTCCACCCTCTCGAGAACACCCCCATCCCCTCCCATCCCTAAAATGAACTCCGGCATCTCCTACGCCAATCCATTCGATCTCAATCCCCAAATCCACGAGACCTACACTTTCCCCTGCAACTTGTCCAAGCCCACGATTCCCGAACAACGCACTCCGCCTCGCAGTCCAATTCATCCGTACTCTCCTAATTAACAGAGCCGTGGAATCCCTGCGTGAGAGTCTGAGCGAATGGTTCATTAACCCGTCGCGTTGCCGCCGCCGTACAACTGCCGCCAGACTGGACCGCGCCGGAAACGAATCGTTACCACGTGCCACTTTGAACTTCTACCAAGTTTGGCAGGGGAACGGGGGTGCCCGTTAGACATAAGCCTCGAGGGATCCGTGCTTTCGTACTTCGCGGTGCGCTGTGCAGCAAGAGGCAGCCAAAAGCGGTAAAATGCTCTCGAAACGAAAAGGTAATACGCGTAATTAGTTGAAGATTTTCGTTACAATGTGGTACAATAATCCTGTCTGGTTTTGATTAACTATTGATTAATTAACTATGTTTATTAACTCAAAATTATTTGAACATGAAATTATTACTCGCAGCGTCGTTGTTCTCTTCGCTCAATTAATTTTTGATTTAATTTTATTAATTATATTCGGTTTTGTTCACTTATAAATTTAATATTTCCATTGCCATTTTATTTCATTATCATTTCGTTATCATTTCGTTATCATTTCGTTATCATTTCATTTTCATTTCATTATCATTTCATTTTCATTTCATTTTCATTTCATTTTCATATCGTTTTCATTTCGTTTTCAATTCATTTTCGTTGTTGATTTTGAAACATCTTTTAAAATTTATTGTGGCTTGTTAAAATAATTGAAGTGATTTTTATAATTATTGACGCCATTCAAGCGTTCAGGAGCTTCACATAAAAATGCCCACTGGAATTAATTTTTGTATATTTCTTATTATATTTCATATTTCTCTAGTACTTTGTATATTTAATATTTCTATCGTATAATTATATCTTCATTTATAAATATTGTTAGAAAATGAAGTTTCTCATTTATTCCGCGTTAATAAGACAACATTTGCCTTTCCACATTTAACATCTTTGTATTCCACAATTATATTTCAATTTAAAAAAGACAACGTTAAAAAACGAATTTCGCCACATACCCCCAAAAAACCGCATGATTTCAAGAGAAAAATATTTGTACCACTTTTGGGAGACCTCTTGTCCCAAAGCGCAGCAAAAGAACCAAAAGTCGCGGGAGCGGAGTGGGCGAGGAGGATGACGAAAGCGGGGTTAAAAGAATTAGGGTCCTCGGGAGCATAGTACCATAGTCGTTGGACGGTTTGAAGGTCGAACCGTCGCCTCCCACCCAGGAGTCAACCGACACAAATTCCGCGACGAAACTGGGTATGGTGCACTTCAAGATGGCTGCGTTCCCGCGAATCACGTATTCGGACACAACCTCGGCTTCGTAGTATTGAGTTACGACTGGGGGGAAACAAAAGTGCCGTGAGGGTTGCGCAAGGGACTTTTCCGGATTTCCTGAGCACTTCAATTGTCTGAGGTTTCCGGCTGCGAATTCTGAGTGGCGGAGGCCGCCTTTGATGCGACACGAGTTCAAGCGGCCTCTCCGCGCTGCTTCTCCCCCATTCATCGGGGAATCTTGAATTGTTTGAATTGATCAATGAACCGGCACGAAAGAATCTGCCGATTAACCTATAACCGCCGAGGTAGAGGCTGACCGATACTTCTGCGTTACAGGAGAAACTTGACCGGCCGTCTCTTGGGGGGGGCTGGTTTATTCGAGGAGATTTTAATTGAATTTTAAAGTGGCCGACGCTGTACGAACGTACTAGAACATTGATGCTATTAGAGTCTACTGGAAGCAAGATTGTGTTTGAGGTCTACTAGAAGCCGCATTTTATTTGAGGGCTACTAGAAGCCACGTTCTACTTCAGATCTATTAGAAGCCACATTTCTTTTGAGGTCTACTAGAAGCCACGTTCTATTTGAGGTCTACTAGAAGCCACGTTCTATTTGAGGTCTACTAGAAGCCACGTTCTATTTGAGGTCTACTAGAAGCCACGTTCTATATGAGGTCTACTAAAAGCCACGTTCTATTTGAGGTCTACTAGAAGCCACATTTTATTTAAGGTCTACTAGAATCCACGTTCTATTTGAGATCTACTAGAAGCCACATTTCTTTTGAGGTCTACTAGAAGCCACATTCCTTTTGAGGTCTATTAGAAGCCACGATCTATTTGAGGTCTACTAGAAGCCATATTTTATTTGAGGTCTACTAGAAGCCATATTTTATTTGAGGTCTACTAGAAGCCATGTTCTATTTGAGGTCTACTAGAAGACACATATTTTTTTTAGTCAACTAGAAGCCACATTCTCTTTGAGTCTATTAGAAGCCACATCCAGCTTCTGACTACTAGAAGCCACGTTTTCTTTAATTCTACTAGAAGACACATCCAGTTTCAGACTACTAGAAGCTACGTTCTCTCTGAGTCTACTAGAAGCCAGATCCAATTTCAGACTACTAGAAGCTACATTCTCTTTGAGTCTACTAGAAGCCACATCCTGTTTGTGACTACTAGAAGCCACGTTCTGTTTGAGTCTACTAAAAGCCACATCCTGTTTGAGATTACTAGAAGCTACATCCTGTTTGAGACTACTAGAAGCCACATCCTGTTTGAATCTACTAGAAGCCACATCCTGTTTGAGACTACTACAGGTCATATTCTATTTGAATGAACTAGATGCCACATTCTGTTTCAATCTAGTAGTCAAAAGATTCAGTTTGAATCTATTAGAGGACATATTCTACTTAAATCTTCTAAAAGCAAAATTCTGCCTGAATCTGCCAGCGGTCACGGTCCCCTTAAATCTACTAAAGACCACAATCTCCTCGAATCTACTACAGATCAGACATCGCAAGTCCACCTCATCATCACGCAGTAAACTATTGAAATGGAAGACGAAAATACCATGTTCAAACAATTCGTCCACAAAAACCTCCGCGTCGAAATAAGCAACCGGAAGCCTCAGACATCGTTATCACCGATAACGTTTGCACAATGATCATTCAACCCGTCTCTAACAATGACACAGTTCGTCTTTGTTCCGTTTTTTGTGTCTCCTTTTTGATCGGGCACCCCTCGGAGAGTGAGACATCGGTCGCGGGCAATATCTCCGATCATCATACGACGTTGACTAAACGCGGCGCGACCCGCTGCCTAATCTCGACCCTTTCGAACCCTTTCGAAGCTTCCAACACCCTCGGCCTCGGAACATCAAGCCTCTACCGTTCTTCTCCTCGGGGTTAAAAAAGTTTCCTTGGTCGTCCTGCCAGCCGACCACTTGAACGAACTCTGCGACGAAGCTCGGTATGCTGCACTTGAGGATCGCTGCGTTCCCGCGTATTACGTACTCGTTGTTGACTTCGGACTGATAAAACTGGTGCACCACTAAAATGGAGGTCATGCTGATAACAGCCGAGTCAGCAAACGCGATTCCTACGTACGGTCGTACCGCCTCTGTACCAATCATCTCCGCGCGTCTATGATCGTGCTCTGTGTGCGCACGATTATATCCGCGTATGCGATCATCTCTGTGTACATGATCGTCATCGCGTGACCGATCATTTCTAGGTACACGGTCGTATCTATAGCGGGTGATCAAATCATTATGAACCGATGGATCAATGGCTTATTTTATCCTCCTGGTGGTATTACGACTTCGATAACAATGACACATGTATTTACTTGTTGCTCTTCTCGTGCTGATACGCGAATTGATTATCGCTTTTTATGCTCGCGATTATTATTATTTATATAATAATATATACATAATTAATAATAATAATAATATAATAATATAATATAATAATATAATATAATAATAATAATAATATAATAATATAATATAATAATAATAATATATATAATTTATATAATAATATATATATTTTCAAGAGTTTATTTGTGTTCGAGGAAATTATATAGAGATCGTTTTTGATCGTCTTCGAAAATCATTACGAGTTTCTCTTTGTCCGAGAAAATGAGAAATATTCCTTGAAAATACTCCAACGAATTTTTATCTTTGTTTAACAGAAGCGATTTCGACTTCGTGGAGAAAAGCAATTTTGTTTCTGCTTCAAGAAAATTATGCGAACCCAGAAATACTAGAAAATTGTGAAAATATTACGAAAAAATTACGAACAACGAAAAATATCGGAGAGGCGTCAAAATAAACAATTACAAAAATTTGCGAACAAACAACTTGACTAAACTTTGTACATCTTGTTTAATTATACAAGCTTTAGACTCATTGCAGTATCTCGTTGAAACCAAAACGATAGGGTCAGTTGAAACGATAATCAAGCTATTTTCAGTCTACTTTCAATTTCGTTCTCGACGAAACTCCGAACAGGTGTTAATTACGAAGTGTTCATAATAATTTGATCAGCCACGATGTGCCGGTGCGATCGTGTCGGTTTTAGCGACCGCCGCGGCGGCGGCAGTGATCTAAATAGCTGCGGTTTCATCGATCTTCCGGCGGCGCATCGCGACGCGGTTTTCGCGAGATCTCCGATCGAGAATACCTGGACATGGTACCGTGCAAACCCGGTCGCACGACGTTGACGACAGCTTCTCCGCTGAGGACGGAGGTCTCGTCGTCGTTTCGAGCAGATCGATTCGCATCTCGCATCTCGCGCCGCGCCCGAGCTTGCGAGAGGAGAGCGTCGACGTCGACGTGCTGGCAAACGATCGGTGCACTTTGACTCTCTCTCTCTCACTCTCTCTCTCTCTCTCGCTCTCTTTGGTCTTGTGTGCGCGACACGTCTCCCACGCATGTGCTGTAGCATGCCAGAGAAATAGAGAGAGAGAGAGAGAGAGAGAGAGAGAGAGAAAGTGAGAGAGAAAGTGAGGGAGTATAAGTGAGTGAATGAGTGAAAGAGTAAGAAAGTGAGAGAGAAGGGGAGAGTGAGAGAGCGAGACAGTATAAGTGAGTGAGTGAATAAGTGAGAGTGAGAGAAAGTGAGAAAGTATAAGCGCGCGCGCGCGCGTGTGTGTGTGTGTGTGTGTGTGTGTGTGTGTGTGTGTGTGTGCGTGAGAGAGAGAGAGAGAGAGAGAGAGAGAGAGAGAATGATGGAGTATAAGTGAGGGTGTGTGTGTGAGAGAGAGAGAAAATGAGAGAGTATAAGTGAGTGAGTGAGTGAGTGAGAGAGAGAGAGAGATACACACACAAAGCGAGAGAGAGAGAGAGAGAGAGAGAGAGAGAGAAACGCCTTTCGTTCCGACGTCGATGTCGACGATATGCTCCAATTATTTCAGCCACCACGCTCCACGGTGAACGTAACGAGCTGGGAACAATGTTAATGAGTCGACGCTTTCGCATTGCTCGCGTAAAACGATTTCCCGACGGCGGGGAGTGACCGAGCCGAGCTTTCGGGGCATCTGCAGCTCCTGGACCGGTCTTTGTCTGCACTTGACAAAGTTCCCGACTGCGGTCCGCATCGGAGAGTTTAGCGACGTTTCGATGGAGGTTTCCTTGTTTTAGCATCTAAGGAGTTTGTGTTGCTCGTTGATTAAATGTCTGCCTTAGACTTGAAGAAATTAATCGAATAGAAGCACTATATTGATTACCAACTTCTAAAGAATTTCTTAAGATCAGAGTAATTTAGTCATTGCACCTGAACGTGGAAAGTTTATCTTTAACGTGTAATTATTAGATTATGCATTTTATGCATTTATGGGAAAATTGGGTAGTTACGATTTAAAACAGTGAAAAGATTGACAGCAATTTAAAATGTCAATGTATTGTTTTTAATTGATTAAGATGGTTAAGTGAAGGATGAACTTGCTACTTGATTTCTACTCGTTGCAATTGATGCAGACAATTTTTATTTTGCATAAAGGTCCGCTGTCCGGTAATTGTAACTGTTTACTTATATATTTGCGATTTAAGAATTCTGGGAGACGAGTTTGTTCGAATATAAGAAAATACAAATTCATTTTTAACTAAATAACAAAGAACAGTTCTCACCAAGAAGTAATCTACTGTGTTTAACTGTGATCATTTTTATAATTTTATTTTATCAACTTTCGCAAATATATTTTTTAACATATTAATCGTCAGAGAGATTAATTGACAGAAATAGCATAAATTGATATAAGGAATATTAATATTAATATTCCTCATTGAAACTTTCCACGATCTTTAGGCGATTGAAAAAATATATACTAATAATTGCGTTACGAATGATACAAAATTATTAAATTAAAGTATAAATAAAAAATACGAGGATCTACGTTATTTTTAAAGAAGCGTACATTTCAATATTTTTCATTGAAAACTTCGCGACATCTTCGTCGCTCCAAGTGTTTATATCTCGAACAATGACATTCTAAACAATAAATAATTATTAAATTACGTAACAAGTGAGAAATGGTAATATTTATTGTGCAATTATTTTCAAAGCGTCCATCAGCTTCAAATAAAATTATCAACGTCTTTGCAAAAACCAATTAGCCAACAAAACGAAGTAGTCTCCCTGCGAAAAAGAAATCCAATTCTCAATACAGTAATGTCTCCCTAATTGACGCTCAGATTGTGCACAAAAATGGACAATCTGGGAAAAGGAGATACGTTTATTCGAGTCTTGTAGCTTGTTTTTATAGTTATTGACAATTCGTAATTATAAAAACGAGCTACAAGGCTCGAACAATCGTATCTCTTCTTCCAAAATTGACCATTTTTGTGGACAATCTGAGCGTCAATTAGAGAGACATTGCTGTACCACCCACAAAAATGTTTCTCCGATATCGTTATTGGTTCCGAAGTTCCATCGACGGTTCGCTAAACTTTCCGATCGCGATACCGGTCGTAGTTCACCGAGTTTGCCGGGACGCGGCGATCTGCTCCATAAGAACGACGACGACTTCCGTTTCTAACGACTTGAACAAGCGAAATGATTCGTTCGATCGAATCGATTCTGGTACCGTAATCGTCGCCGGGTAGAAACTCGTCTCCCTGATCGGTGTGCCAGGACAGAACCTTCACGAAATCGGCGACGAAGGACGGCACGACGCACTTCAAAATGGCACTGTTCCCACGGATCGCGTACTCCTTGTTCACGTCTGTGTCGTAGTACTGCGCCACCACTGCGATATATCGTCGACGAGAAACCCGCGTTAAATCGTGATTCGCGAACGCAGCGAACGATGCTCCCCAGCCTCTCGTCTGTGCCGCGAACGATTTTGCAAACACGTCGAACGCCGGTTTTTCGCGACGGCTTTTCGTTTCGATCGCGGCCGACGTTCGGGTCAACGTTGATACGCCTGCGAACCGTTCCGCGCGAAATCACACAGAATTTTCGTTACACTGGCTGAGTCATCCGACGTTTTCACCTAAAGTACGCGCGCGTTCTTTCTAATCACGTGTATTCGGTTATACTACCGACGAGAGAATCTTTTCGAATTTTTTAATTCGACGAGAAATTTCTAAAAAAATTGTTAATCCCGCGAGAACATTTTTTCGAATTTTTTAATCCGACGAGAAGATTTTTTCGAATTTTTTAATTCGACCAGAAAATCTTTTCGAATTTTTTAATCCGACGAAAGAATTTTTTCGAAGTTTTTAATTCGACGAGAAATTTCTAAACAAATTTTTAATCCCACGAGAACATTTTTTTGAATTTTTTAATTCGTCGAGAGAATTTCTCCAAATTTTTTAATCCGACGAGTAGATTTTGTCGAATTTTCTAATCCGACAAGACAATTTTTTCGAATTTTTTAATTCGACAAGGAAATTCTAAAAAAAATTTTAATCCCACGAGGACATTTTTTCGAATTTTTTAATCCGACCAGAAAATTTTTTCGGACTGTTCAATCCGACAAGGGAATTTTTTCGAATTTTTTAATCCGACCATTAAATTCAAATACTGAAATTAAAATTTGTTAAATTGAATTTAATATATGAATGTGAATTAAAAATTGAACATCTTCCAACAGTAATATCCACAACCCCATTGTACAATTATCTAAAAGTTTCCTCACTTGAAATCATGTCAACCACTTGACCTAATCCCGACCATAATCTTTCGCAAATTAATTCCGAGAAACACCAAATAAATTGTATCGATTTTGCTAGCATTTCGACATCAGTCAACGATTCTGTGCGACAAATGGTGCGGAATGGTTCGTGTACGGATTATAATCGACATTTCGGGACCGCCGTCGATATCCTCGCGAGATTATTAACCGACAAGTATGTTCCAATTGTGTGCAGGTATCGGATCGCGGAGCACGTGTAGCATTACAAACGACAGAGGCTGGAGAGCGATAAATATTGTAAACAACGGCGGCGGCGGCAGCGATTACACGTAATTCTAGTCCGACACCTACAGTTCGTGGAACCGTGATAATTGCCACCGACGATTGTGCGATAGCTGGACGTATCGCGAAATTCGAAATACTGGCCCAAAGTCGACGGCTTAAATCAGCTGTTGAACGATCGAAGTTGCTGAAAAGAAGATGCGTTAGTTCGCCGCGCCTGGCCGATATTCGAACGCCTTGCCACCGTTATTGTTTAACCCAAGTCACGAAATGTTGTCATGCTTGAACAATTTCTCTACGTAAATACATCTTAAAAACATCTTTAACCGAAATATTTTGCAAATATAGCAAAAATAGTCACGCAGAGACTATATTGGTAACAATAAGATTAAACTGAAAATTTGAAGTGCTTTCTATTCCTGTAACATTTCAAGAATGAAAACATGCGACTTTTAGGCCTAATCTTAATCCTAATTGAATATTTTTGATTTCTCAAAAGACTGAAAATTTTCTAAGATCTGAAATATTTTAATTATTAAGTATTAAATATTGAATAGTTTAAATTTCGATTTTGGCAAGAGGTCCAGTTTAATTCGTCCACTTCGAAAGAACATTTCGTTATCGAAAGAGAATCTTTCTGTTTTGTTAGAAATATTTAATTTATTATTCTCAGTAGCATATACTTTCATTCGAAGACCAATTGGACAACGAAAAATTATTTCATCCGTAAAATTGATCTTAAAATACAGTTCTACTTTCATTGTTCCTAGATATATGCAATCGTTTATAATTTGTTATAAATCGTCGATATGAAAATCTATTTGTTATAAAAAAATCTCCAAAATGCTTGAAAACACACAACTTTAGGAAAACTTCGAAAACGTTTGCTTTTAAAAATATTATAAACATTTAACCTCATTGTCTGACAACGGCAAGACGTTCAATCGCTATTGCAAATCGCTGTCGAAACACAATCGCGTGTGCTTCGGCTCGTTATCTCGTTCGAAAAATAAGTGACAGCTGGCCAGGCGACAGCGAGCGGCTCCCGTGTGATTTTGGAATGCAAGTAAGAGGATAACACCTACCGGCTCTCACGTTAACGTCTCGGCTGTGAACTGAACCCGCTGGTGATCGCGCCAAACAGCTGTAAACCTGAGCATGAACCTCCTGACGGTAATCTTCGGCGCGGAAAGGTGGGAAGACCAAGTTTCCATTCGGTAAAACCTGCGCAGACAAATTTTTATTGAAAAGAAGCATTCGAATTCGCCGTTCATTAAAACATACAGAAACATACTGAGACATGCTAACAACACTTTGGATCAGTTCGATCGAATTTCATGTGCAAGGGTTGAACAACGAACACAATTACGAAATGTACGGTACGATTTAGAAATTGCAAAACTGATTGATCGAATTTTCTACGAATCTGCGAATAAAGCTTTTAATGAACAGTTGAAATGTCGATTCGATACAGTGAATTAATTTATGACCAAATAAACGAAGTCCAAGTAAATTAATTTAATATCAATATCAATATCAATAATAATAATTTAATATCCTCAACAGAATCAGATCATTTTTGTTTCTCTTGTATGTCTTAATTTATTTTCAGACTTTGTTAACAGAAGAATCAATTTGTATTTCGACCTGGAAAAAATGACATTAGTTAAGTTAGTTAAAAATTAATTAAAATCCTATTCAGACACAAATATTGTATATCCAATGTACATACAATTAACTGTATTGTTATAATCATTTTATTAACGATAATGATCTGCTTGGACGCAAACTATAAATATTGTTATTCGACCATTAATTTTGATCGATTACTTGACAATCAATGTTAAATTTCACATGCCTCGGTCTACAGAAAAAAAAGCCAAGAGATCTGGAGGAAGTGGTTGAAAGAAATCTGACGACAAAAATTTAGAAATAAAATTGCTGAATAATCCTATAATGTAACTCGGTCATATTTTTGCGAACGAGGTACGTCGTTCGAGTGTTAAGCGACAATTAATCCGGCCTTCCTCGTTAACCGAATCACTGACGTAAGATCGTTAATGCACCGCTAAGTAAACGACCCGTGGGTGTCGAACAGTTCTCGATAGTGGGAAGTGAATTAACGACAACCAGTCGTCCGGTTGCGAGAAAAAGGAAGTCCAATCTGGAATCCGCGACGATCGGTATTTCATTTCTTTCGCGGCGTAGGTGCTTCATGACGAGTTACGATCGGATACTCCGATCTTCCCCCTTTGCATGCGCGCGAACGCGAGTGGGTGCCGCGTGCAGCGCTTCTCAATGAGCCGCATTGTTACCACCGTCGATGATCGTACGAAGGTTCGATTTATTGAGGCGCAAATTTACTCATGTCACGACGACTAATTCTCGCAATTGTTCCGACGGAGAGATTTTATGCTTTGTCCGACTTCACGCAGATGAATCTGCCAGCGTTGAAAATGTGCCTTCATTGGAGTAATTAACGCTGTTTTTGTGTAGCGAGGCAGCCAATTGCGTGCACAACGGTGTGTACGTTAATATTCGATTATTATTTAATGTCATTTTTACTGATACTTCGTGGTCAAGTATTTTTACCAAAATTTTATCGTTATTGCAGAAAGGTGACTAAGCATAGAAATTAATTGTAAATTATAATTTTAAAGTGCCTTTTAGCCTTTTCGGTGATAATGGGATTGAATTAGAATTTTAGGTGTTTTTGAACTCTTCTGGTCATGGTAGCGTTAAGTTAACATTTTAAAAAGTTTGTTTTGACGCTTTTTTGGTAAAAATATTGTAGAATTCAAATCTTGAAAAGTTTCTTCGGTGAAAATGTCCAATTAAAATTTTAGAAGGTATCTTCCGACCCTTTTGGTAGAAATATTGTTCAATTAATCAATTAGTCAAGTTAAACATTTTAACAGGTAAAAGTCGTTCCTCTTTAGGAGAAACACTATTAAATAGAAATCAATCTGACGACCTCTTTGACAAAAATAGCGATGAATTAATATTTCAAAAGGTCTCTTTCGACCACTTTGGTAAAAATAGTGATAATATTAATATATTAGAAGGTCCCTGGACCCTCTTGGTAAGATTGTTATTAAATTAATATTTTAAAAGGTCTCCTTCGACGATTTAGGTAAACATAGTATAAAATAAAAATCGTTAAAAGGTGTCTTTCGACCTCATTACAAAAATAGTATTAAATAAAAATCATTAAAAGTCGTCTTTCCACCCCATGATAAATATAGCATTAAATAAAAGTAATTAAAAGTCGTCTTTCCACCCCGTGATAAAAATAGTATTGAGTAAAAATCGTTAAAAGTTGTCTTTCCACCCCACTATTAAAATAGCATTAAATAAAAATAATTAAAAATCGTCTTACCACCCCATGATAAAAATAGTATTAAACAAAAACAATTAAAAGTCGTCTTTCCAATTTAACCCCATGATAAAAGTAGTATTAAACAAAAATAATTAAAAATCGTCTTTCTACCCCATGATAAAAATAGTATTAAGTAAAAATAATTAAAAATCGACTTAACACCCCATGATAAAAATACTAACAAATAAAAATAATTAAAAATCGTCCTTCCACCCTATGTTAAAAATAACATTAAGTAAAAATCATTAAAAAGTGTCTTTCGATTCCATGATAAAAATA